>NW_027008435.1:71927-99262 GCF_036934945.1 Oncorhynchus masou masou | reverse complement strand
GGAAGTTTCACCCTATGGGTAAGGTGCTAGGGGTCCGTCTGGGATTGGGTTGTTTCTCAACCCCGCTTCCTCCCACAGTACGTTAACAGGGACGTGAGGACGGCGATGGAGAGGACTTTGAGAGATACCATCTGTCTGTACATTCCTTCCTCTATCTTTTTAATGGGGAAAATTAATTTCACACACAGCACCCCCCCCCAGACCTGGGTTCAAATACTATTTGAAATCTTTCAAACAAATCAAATGTATTTATAAAGCCCTTCTTACATCAGCTGATATCTCAAAGTGCTGTACAGAAACCCCAAACAGCAAGCAATGCAGGTGTAGAAGCACGGTGGCTAGGAAAAACTCCCTATAAAGGCCAGAACTCTAGGAAGAATCCTAAAGAGGAACCAGGCTATGAGGGGTGGCCAGTCCTCTTCTGGCTGTGCCGGGTGGAGATTATAACAGAACATGGCCAAGATATTCAAATGTTCATAAATGACCAGCATGGTCAAATAATAATAATAACAGTAGTTGTAGAGGGCGCAACAGGTCAGCACCTCAGGAGTAAATGTCAGTTGGCTTTTCATAGCCGATCATTCAGAGTATCTCTACCGCTCCTGCTGTCACTAGAGAGTTGAAAACAGCAGGTCTGGGACAGGTAGCACGTCCAGTGAACAGGTCAGGGTTCCATAGCCGCAGGCAGAACAGTTGAAACTGGAGCAGCAGCACGGCCAGGTGGACTGGGGACAACAAGGATTCATCATGTCAGGTAGTCCTGAGGCATGGTCCTAGGGCTCAGGTCCTCCAAGAGAGAGAAAGAAAGAGAGAATTAGAGAGAGCACACTTAAATTCACACAGGACACCGGATAGGACAGGAGAAGTACTCCAGATATAACAAACTGACCCTAGCCCCCCGACACAAACTACTGCAGCATAAATACTGGAGGCTGAGACAGGAGGGGTCAGGAGACACTGTGGCCCCATCCGAGGATAAACACTTATCGTTTTGCTTTAGGCCTGGATGAAGGGACTATTATTCTGGTTAAACAGACTGGATGATGGGACTATTATTCTGGTTAAACAGACCAGACTATGGGACTATTATTCTGGTTAAACAGACTGGATAATGGGACTATTATTCTGGTTAAACAGACCAGATAATGGGACTATTATTCTGGTTAAACAGACAGGATGACGGGACTATTATTCTGGTTAAACAGACCAGATAATGGGACTATTATTCTGGTTAAACAGACAAGATCAGACAAGCCCAGTTAAAGTATTGAAATGATTTCAAATAGTATTTGAACCCAGGTCTGCCACACACAGCCTATACAGAGTATATCAATGAACATTTCACACAATAACATTGAAATGAAATCTACTCTCCTCATTCACCTGAGAGAAACTTAGTGATGATGCTAATGGCGTTTTTAATATTCTTTATTTTTAACAAGCTGGTACTACAATGCGATGTAAGGTAAAGAAAAACATGAACATATTTCTATTGGAATAAACATTTACATCTACCGTCTTCAGATATATGAATATAAACTCGGCAACAACAAAAAGAAACGTCCTCTCGCTGTCAACAGTGTTTATTTTGAGCAAACTTAACGTGTGTAAATGTTTGTATGAACATAAGATTCAACAACTGAGATATAAATTGAACAAGTTCCACAGATATGTGATTAACAGAAGTGGAATATTGTGTCCCTGAACAAAGGGGGGAGGTCAAAATCAAAAGTAAGTCAGTATCTGGTGTGGCCACCAGCTGCATTAAGTACTGCAGTGCATCTCCTCCTCTTGGACTGCACCAGATTTGCCAGTTCTTGCTGTGAGATGTTACCCCACTCTTCCACCAAGGCACCTGCAAGTTCCTGGACATTTCTGGGGGGGAATGGCCCTAGCCCTCACCCTCCGATCCAACAGGTCCCAGACGTGCTCAATTGGATTGAGATCCGGGCTCTTCGCTGGCCATGGCAGAACACTGACATTCCTGTCTTGCAGGAAATCACGCACAGAACGAGCAGTATGGCTGGTGGCATTGTCATGCTGGAGGGTCATGTCAGGATGAGCCTGCAGGAAGGGTACCACATGAGGGAGGAGGATGTCTTCCCTGTAACGCACAGCGTTGAGATTGCCTGCAATGACATCAAGCTCAGTCCGATGATGCTGTGACGCACCACCCCAAACCATAACGGACCCTCCACCTCCAAATTGATCCCGCTCCAGAGTACAGGCCTCGGTGTAACGCTCATGCCATCGACGATAAACGCGAGTCCGACCATCACCCTGGATGAGACAAAAACGCGACTCGTCAGTAAAGAGCACTTTTTCCCAGTCCTGTCTGGCCCTGCGACGGTGGGTTTGTGCCGATAGGCGACGTTGTTGCCGGTGATGTCTGGTGAGGACCTGCCTCACAACAGGCCTAGAAGCCCTCAGTCCATCCCCTCTCAGCCTATTGTGGACAGTCTGAGCAGAGGGATTGTGTGTTCCTGGTGTAACTCGGGCAGTTGTTTCTATCCATGTGTGATGTTCGGATTTATACCGATCCTGTGCAGGTGTTGTTACACGTGGTCTGCCACTGCGAGGATGATCAGCTGTCTGTCTGTCTCCCTGTAGCGCTGTCTTAGGCATCTCACAGTACGGACATTGAAATTAATTGCCCTGGCCACATCTGCAGTCCTCATGCCTCCATGCGGCATGCCTAAGGCACGTTCACGCAGGTGAGCAGGGAGCCTAGGAATCTTTCTTTTGGTGTTTTTCCAGCGTAATTCGGAAGTCCTCTTTAGTGTCCTAAGTTTTCATAACTGTGATCTTATTTGCGTACAGTCTCTAAGCTGTTAGTGTCTTAACGACCGTTCCACAGGTGCATGTTCATTAATGGTTTATGGTTCATTGAACAAGCATGGGAAACCGTGTTTAAACCCTTTACAATGAAGATCTGTGAAGTTATTTGGATTTTTACGAATTATCTTTGTAAGAGAGGGTCCTGAAAATGGTTTTCTTTTTTTTTGTTGAGTTTACATATTGATCAGCACTTTGAAGCCTTCTTCATTGATGGGGGGGTATTTTTATATATTTTTTATACAAGTTCTAAAAGTCAAGAACTACTTAGATTAATTTATTATTATATTATATTGATATTCAAAACAAAGACATCTCTCCTTCATAAATGTCTACCTTGTCCTGGACGCACATATTGACCCAGTAGTGTAGAAGGAAGTGTTGCCTAAGAAACGGATAACACAGAGACACACCCCCAAGGTGTGTATACACACACACACACACACACACACACACACACACACACACACACAGTTGAAGTCGGAAGTTTACATACACTTAGGTTGTAGTCATTAAAACTCGTTTTTCAACCACTCCACAAATTTGTTGTTAAACAAACTATAGTTTTGGCAAGTCGGTTAGGACATCTACTTTGTGCACGACAAGTCATTTTGACAACTATTGTTTACAGATGATTTCACTTATAATTCCAGTGGGTCAGGAGTTTACATACACCAAGTTGACTGCCTTTAAACAGCTTGGAAATTTCCGGAAAATTATGTCATGGCTTTAGAAGCCTCTGATAGGCTAATCGTCATAATTTGAGTCAATTGGAGGTGTTCCTGTGGATGTATTTCAAGGCCTACCTTCAAACTCAGTGCCTCTTTGCTTGACATCATGGGAAAATCAAAAGAAATCAGCCCCCAAAAAATGGTAGACCTCCACAAGTATGGTTCATCCTTAGGAGCAATTTCCAAACACCTGAAGGTACCACGTTCATCTGTACAAACAATAGTACGCAAGTATAAACACCATGGGACCAGGCAGCTGTCATACCTCTCAGGAAGGAGACGCGTTCTGTCTCCTAGAGATAAACATACTTTGGTGCGAAAAGTGCAAATCAATCCCAGAACAACAGCAAAGGACCTTTGGAAGATGCTGGAGGAAACGGGTACAAAAGTATCTACATCCACAGTAAAACAAGTCCTATATCGACATAACCTGAAAGGCCGCTCAGCACCAAACCGCCATTAAAAAAAGCCAGACTACGGTTTGCAATTGCACATGGGGACAAAGATTGTTCTGTCCTCTGGTCTGATGAAAACAAAAATAGAACCGTTTGGCCATAATGACCATCGTTGTGTTTGGAGGAAAAAGGGGGAACTCTGAAGCATGGGGGTGGCAGCGTCATGTTGTGGGGGTGCTTTGTTGCAGGAGGGACTGGTGCACTTCACAAAATAAATGGCATCATGAGGATGGAAATTTCTGTGGATATATTGAAGCAACATCTCAAGACATCAGTCAGGAAGTTAAATCTTGGTCGCAAATAGGTCTTCCAAATGGAGAATGACTCCAAGCATACTTCCAAAGTTGTTGCAAAATGACCTAAGGACAACTAAGTCAAGGTGTTGAAGTGACCATCAGAAAGCCCTGACCTCAATCCTATAGAAAATTTGTGGGCAGAACTGAAAAAGCGTGTGCGAGCCAGGAGGCCTACAAACCTGACTCAGTTACACCAGCTCTGTCAGGTGGAATGGGCCAAAATTCACCCAACTTATTGTGGAAAGCAACCTGAAACATTTGACCCAAGTTAAACAATTTAAAGGCAATGCTACCAAATACTAATTGAGTGTATGTAAACTTCTGACCCACTGGGAATGTGATGAAAGAAATAAAAGCTGAAATAAATAATTCTCTCTACTATTATTCTGACATTTCGGATTCTTAAAATAAAGTGGTGATCCTAACTGACCTCAAACAGGGAATTTTTACTGGGATTAAATGTCAGGAATTTAACTAACTGAGTTGAAATGTTTCCAGTTTAGGTGTATGTAAACTTCTGACTTCAACTGTGTGTATAAATATGGCACAGACACGCACACTGTAGTGGACTCCGATGACCCTGTGTTTGAGCACTGTAGCAAAGCCAGGCCAGCAGGGGATGACAGGCCAGCAGGGGATGACAGGCCAGCAGGGGATGACAGGCCAGGGGGAGATGACAGGCCAGGGGGAGATGACAGGCCAGGGGGAGATCACAGGCCAGGGGGAGATGACAGGCCAAGAGGGATGACATGCCAGGGGGAGATGACAGGCCAAGGGGGAAGTCCTCTTTTCCATGTTAAATGATGGGTTGCATCGTTGCTTTGCAGCCTAGAGACCTCCCTTCCTTTCTCCCTCCCTTCCTCTCTCCCTCCCTCCTGGGAAACAAAGGGGCTTTTTATCTGAAGAGCAGCAGTGACATGGGAGGAGAAGAGAGGGGATGAGAGGACAGGGAGGGAGGAGAAGAGAGGGGATGAGAGGACAGGGAGGGAGGAGAAGAGAGGGGATGAGGGAACAGGGAGGGAGGAGAGGAGAGGGGATGAGAGGACAGGGAGGGAGGACAGGAGAGGGAGGGAGGACAGGAGAGGGGATGAGAGGACAGGGAGGGAGGACAGGAGAGGGAGGGAGGACAGGAGAGGGCAGGCAGGCGGGTGGCTGTGAATGTGGGCCATGTGTCAGGACTGCTGGTGCTGCTTCTCTCCGTTGCTCTCTAGTTCTATCCCCCCCTCCCTCCCCCCTGGGCTCTCTAGTCCTGTCCTCCCCCCTGGGTTCTCTAGTCCTGTCTCCCCTCCCTCCCCCCCTCCCCCCTGGGTTCTCTCGTCCTGTCTCCCCTCCCGCCCCACTGGGCTCTCTAGTCCTGTCTCCCCTCCCTCCCTCCCCCCTGGGTTCTCTAGTCCTGTCCCCCCCCTCCCTCCTTCCCCCTGGGCTCTCTAGTCCTGTCTCCCCCCCTCCCTCCCTCCCTCCCCCTGGGTTCTCTAGTCCTGTCTCCCCTCCCGCCCCACTGGGCTCTCTAGTCCTGTCTCCCCCTCCCTCCCCACTGGTTCTCTAGTCCTTCCCTCCTTCCCCACTGGGTTCTCTAGTCCTGTCCCCCCCCCCTCCCTCCTTCCCCCTGGGTTCTCTAGTCCTGTCAAGAAGGGCAGCAAAGAAGCCACTTCTCTCCAGGAAAAACATCAGGGACAGACTGATATTCTGTAAAAGGTCCAGGGATTGGACTGCTGAGGACTGGGGTAAAGTCATTTTCTCTGATGAATGCCATCAGTCAGGATGTGGCCCAGAAGTTAATTGACAGCATGCCAGGGCGGATTGCAGAGGTCTTGAAAAAGAAGGGTCAACACTGCAAATATTGACTCTTTGCATCGACTTCATGTAATTGTCAATAAAAGCCTTTGACACTCATGAAATGCTTGTAATTATACTTCAGTATTCCATAGTAACATCTGACAAAAATATCTATAGACACTCAAGCAGCAAACTTTGTGAAATTTAATATTCGTGTCATTCTCAAAACTTTTGGCCATGACTGTGTCACCTGCCATGGCTTTGGTCCTCCATTCTCCTTCCCTCGTAGTTCAGACCTGCTACCACAACGTCCTCCGTTCTCCTTCCCTCGTAGTTCAGACCTGCTACCACAACGTCCTCCGTTCTCCTTCCCTCGTAGTTCAGACCTGCTACCACAACGTCCTCCGTTCTCCTTCCCTCGTAGTTCAGACCTGCTACCACAACGTCCTCCGTTCTCCTTCCTCGTAGTTCAGACCTGCTACCACAACGTTCAGACCCTCCGTTCTCCTTCCCTCGTAGTTCAGACCTGCTACCACAACGTCCTCCGTTCTCCTTCCCTCGTAGTTCAGACCTGCTACCACAACGTCCTCCGTTCTCCTTCCCTCGTAGTTCAGACCTGCTACCACAGACCTGCTACCACAACGTCCTCCGTTCTCCTTCCCTCGTAGTTCAGACCTGCTACCACAACGTCCTCCTTCCAGACCTTCTCCCTTCCCTCGTAGTTCAGACCTGCTACCACAACGTCCTCCGTTCTCCTTCCCTCGTAGTTCAGACCTGCTACCACAACGTCCTCCGTTCTCCTTCCCTCGTAGTTCAGTCCTGCTACCACAACGTCCTCCGTTCTCCTTCCCTCGTAGTTCAGACCTGCTACCACAACGTCCTCCGTTCTCCTTCCCTCGTAGTTCAGACCTGCTACCACAACGTCCTCCGTTCTCCTTCTCCTTCCGTAGTTCAGACCTGCTACCACAACGTCCTCCGTTCTCCTTCCCTCGTAGTTCAGACCTGCTACCACAACGTCCTCCGTTCTCCTTCCCTCGTAGTTCAGACCTGCTACCACAACGTCCTCCGTTCTCCTTCCCTCGTAGTTCAGACCTGCTACCACAACGTCCTCCGTTCTCTCTGGAACAACTCTCCTCCTCTAATAGGCCAAGCTGCTAACCACCCCACCGGTTGACACGCTACACACCGGGCATGTCACATACAACACAGAATAATTGGAGACTTTAATTACACTAAAAACGGGACGAATGGTATTTATTTAATGGATTGGATTATGTTATAGGTTGTCGCCTGAGAGGAATCTGTCCTCTTGCACAATGACATTTTTTTTTAAACTTGGCCTTGTCAGAGAGAGAGAGAGAGAGAGAGAGCTTGGCTGTTCTGTACAAGGAGTCTTGTTTTGGCTGAGTCGACCTCGTTGGGGTAGTGAGTTCAGAAGGAAACGAGTGGAGCCAACAGGGCCTTGTAAAGAGAGGAGACACACGCCCTCCCCGACCTCCACAGCCTTTAATCTGACTAGTGACACACACACACGCCCTCACCGACCTCCACAGCCTTTAATCTGACTAGTGACACACACACACACACCCCTCTGACCTCCACAGCCTTTAATCTGACTAGTCACACACACACACACACCCTCTCCGACCTCCACAGCCTTTAATCTGACTAGTGACACACACACACACCCTCTCCGATCTCCACAGCCTTTAATCTGACTAGTGACACACACACACACACACCCTCTCCGATCTCCACAGCCTTTAATCTGACTAGTGACACACACACACACACCCTCTCCGACCTCCACAGCCTTTAATCTGACTAGTGACACACACACACACACCCTCCCCGACCTCCACAGCCTTTAATCTGACTAGTGACACACACACACACCCTCTCCGACCTCCACAGCCTTTAATCTGACTAGTGACACACACACACACACACACACACACACCCTCTCCGACCTCCACAGCCTTTAATCTGACTAGTGACACACACACACACCCTCTCCGACCTCCACAGCCTTTAATCTGACTAGTGACACACACACACACACACACACACCCTCTCCGACCTCCACAGCCTTTAATCTGACTAGTGACACACACACACACACACACACACCTCTCCGACCTCCACAGCCTTTAATCTGACTAGTGACACACACACACACACACACACACCCTCTCTGACCTCCACAGCCTTTAATCTGACTAGTGACACACACACACACACACACACCATCTCTGACCTCCACAGCCTTTAATCTGACTAGTGACAGATTAAGGAGGGACTGCCTTTAATCTGACTAGTGGTCAGATGGGACTGTTCTGGGGTTAGATAGGGACAACAGGAGGGACTCTTCTGGGGTTAGAGGGGACTGTTCAGGGGTTAGATGGGACTACAGGAGGGACTGACCTCCACTGCCTTTAGACTGTGACAACAGGAGGGACTGTTCTGGGGTTAGATGGGACTACAGGAGGGACTGTTCTGGGGTCAGATGGGACAACAGGAGGGACTGTTCTGGGGTCAGATGGGACAACAGGAGGGACTGTTCTGGGGTTAGATGGGACAACAGGAGGGACTGTTCTGGGGTTAGATGGGACAACAGGAGGGACTGTTCTGGGGTCAGATGGGACAACAGGAGGGACTGTTCTGGGGTCAGATGGGACAACAGGAGGGACTGTTCTGGGGTTAGATGGGACAACAGGAGGGACTGTTCTGGGGTCAGATGGGACAACAGGAGGGACTGTTCTGGGGTTAGATGGGACTGTTCTGGGGTCAGATGGGACTACAGGAGGACTGTTCTGGGTTAGATGGGACTACAGGAGGGACTGTTCAGGGGTTAAGATGGGACTACAGGAGGGACTGTTCTGGGGTTAGATGGGACAACAGGAGGGACTGTTCTGGGGTTAGATGGGACTGTTCTGGGGTTAGATGACACACGACTGTTCAGGGGTTAGATGGGACTACAGGAGGGACTGTTCTGGGGTTAGATGGGACAACAGGAGGGACTGTTCTGGGGTTAGATGGGACTACAGGAGGGACTGTTCTGGGGTTAGATGGGACTACAGGAGGGACTGTTCTGGGGTTAGATGGGACAACAGGAGGGACTGTTCTGGGGTTAGATGGGACTGTTCTGGGGTTAGATGGGACTGTTCTGGGGTTAGATGGGACTACAGGAGGGACTGTTCTGGGGTCAGATGGGACTACAGGAGGGACTGTTCTGGGGTTAGATGGGACAACAGGAGGGACTGTTCTGGGGTTAGATGGGACAACAGGAGGGACTGTTCTGGGGTTAGATGGGACTACAGGAGGGACTGTTCTGGGGTTAGATGGGACTGTTCAGTCTTTAGATGGGACTACAGGAGGGACTGTTCTGGGGTTAGATGGGACAACAGGAGGGACTGTTCTGGGTTAGATGGGACTGTTCTGGGGTTAGAGGACACACACACACACCCTCTCCGACCTCCAGTCTTTAATCTGACTATTGACACACACACACACCCTGTCCGACCTCCAGTCTTTAATCTGACTATTGACACACACACACACCCTGTCCGACCTCCAGTCTTTAATCTGACTAGTGACACACACACACACCCTCTCCGATCTCCACAGCCTTTAATCTGACTATTGACACACACACACACCCTCTCCGATCTCCACAGCCTTTAATCTGACTATTGACACACACACACACCCTCTCCGATCTCCACAGCCTTTAATCTGACTATTGACACACACACACACCCTCTCCGATCTCCACAGCCTTTAATCTGACTAGTGACACACACACACACCCTCTCCGATCTCCACAGCCTTTAATCTGACTAGTGACACACACACACACCCTCTCCGACCTCCACAGCCTTTAATCTGACTAGTGACAGATTAAGGAGGGACTGTTCTGGGGTCAGATGGGACTGTTCTGGGGTCAGATGGCCTTTAATCTGACACACACTGTTCTGGGGTTAGAGGAGACACACACACACCCTCTCCGACCTCCAGTCTTTAATCTGACTATTGACACACACACACACCCTGTCCGACCTCCAGTCTTTAATCTGACTATTGACACACACACACACCCTGTCCGACCTCCAGTCTTTAATCTGACTAGTGACACACACACACACCCTCTCCGATCTCCACAGCCTTTAATCTGACTATTGACACACACACACACCCTCTCCGATCTCCACAGCCTTTAATCTGACTATTGACACACACACACACCCTCTCCGATCTCCACAGCCTTTAATCTGACTATTGACACACACACACACCCTCTCCGATCTCCACAGCCTTTAATCTGACTAGTGACACACACACACACCCTCTCCGATCTCCACAGCCTTTAATCTGACTAGTGACACACACACACACCCTCTCCGACCTCCACAGCCTTTAATCTGACTAGTGACAGATTAAGGAGGGACTGTTCTGGGGTCAGATGGGACTGTTCTGGGGTCAGATGGGACTGTTCTGGGGTTAGATGGGACTGTTCTGGGGTTAGATGGGACTACAGGAGGGACTGTTCTGGGGTCAGATGGGACAACAGGAGGGACTGTTCTGGGGTTAGATGGGACTGTTCTGGGGTTAGATGGGACAACAGGAGGGACTGTTCTGGGGTCAGATGGGACAACAGGAGGGACTGTTCTGGGGTTAGATGGGACAACAGGAGGGACTGTTCTGGGGTTAGATGGGACTGTTCTGGGGTTAGATGGGACTACAGGAGGGACTGTTCTGGGGTCAGATGGGACTACAGGAGGGACTGTTCTGGGGTTAGATGGGACTACAGGAGGGACTGTTCTGGGGTTAGATGGGACTGTTCTGGGGTCAGATGGGACAACAGGAGGGACTGTTCTGGGGTTAGATGGGACTGTTCTGGGGTTAGATGGGACTGTTCTGGGGTTAGATGGGACTACAGGAGGGACTGTTCTGGGGTTAGATGGGACAACAGGACAGGAGGGACTGTTCTGGGGTTAGATGGTACAACAGGAGGGACTGTTCTGGGGTTAGATGGGACTGTTCTGGGGTTAGATGGGACAACAGGAGGGACTGTTCTGGGGTCAGATGGGACAACAGGAGGGACTGTTCTGGGGTTAGATGGGACTGTTCTGGGGTTAGATGGGACTGTTCTGGGGTTAGATGGGACTACAGGAGGGACTGTTCTGGGGTTAGATGGGACTACAGGAGGGACTGTTCTGGGGTTAGATGGGACTGTTCTGGGGTCAGATGGGACAACAGGAGGGACTGTTCTGGGGTTAGATGGGACTGTTCTGGGGTCAGATGGGACTGTTCTGGGGTTAGATGGGACTGTTCTGGGGTTAGATGGGACTACAGGAGGGACTGTTCTGGGGTCAGATGGGACAACAGGAGGGACTGTTCTGGGGTCAGATGGGACTACAGGAGGGACTGTTCTGGGGTTAGATGGGACAACAGGAGGGACTGTTCTGGGGTTAGATGGGACAACAGGAGGGACTGTTCTGGGGTTAGATGGGACTACAGGAGGGACTGTTCTGGGGATAGATGGGACTGTTCTGGGGTTAGATGGGACTACAGGAGGGACTGTTCTGGGGTTAGATGGGACTACAGGAGGGACTGTTCTGGGGTTAGATGGGACTACAGGAGGGACTGTTCTGGGGTCAGATGGGACTGTTCTGGGGTTAGGTGGGACAACAGGAGGGACTGTTCTGGGGTTAGATGGGACAACAGGAGGGACTGTTCTGGGGTTAGATGGGACTACAGGAGGGACTGTTCTGGGGTCAGATGGGACTGTTCTGGGGTTAGATGGGACTACAGGAGGGACTGTTCTGGGGTTAGATGGGACTACAGGAGGGACTGTTCTGGGGTCAGATGGGACAGCAGGAGGGACTGTTCTGGGGTCAGATGGGACAACAGGAGGGACTGTTCTGGGGTCAGATGGGACAACAGGAGGGACTGTTCTGGGGTTAGATGGGACAACAGGAGGGACTGTTCTGGGGTTAGATGGGACTGTTCTGGGGTTAGATGGGACTACAGGAGGGACTGTTCTGGGGTTAGATGGGACTGTTCTGGGGTTAGATGGGACTACAGGAGGGACTGTTCTGGGGTTAGATGGGACAACAGGAGGGACTGTTCTGGGGTTAGATGGGACAACAGGAGGGACTGTTCTGGGGTTAGATGGGACAACAGGAGGGACTGTTCTGGGGTTAGATGGGACTACAGGAGGGACTGTTCTGGGGTTAGATGGGACAACAGGAGGGACTGTTCTGGGGTTAGATGGGACAACAGGAGGGACTGTTCTGGGGTCAGATGGGACTACAGGAGGGACTGTTCTGGGGTTAGATGGGACTACAGGAGGGACTGTTCTGGGGTTAGATGGGACTACAGGAGGGACTGTTCTGGGGTTAGATGGGACTACAGGAGGGACTGTTCTGGGGTTAGATGGGACTACAGGAGGGACTGTTCTGGGGTTAGATGGGACAACAGGAGGGACTGTTCTGGGGTTAGATGGGACTGTTCTGGGGTTAGATGGGACAACAGGAGGGACTGTTCTGGGGTTAGATGGGACTGTTCTGGGGTTAGATGGGACTGTTCTGGGGTTAGATGGGACAACAGGAGGGACTGTTCTGGGGTTAGATGGGACTGTTCTGGGGTTAGATGGGACAACAGGAGGGACTGTTCTGGGGTTAGATGGGACTACAGGAGGGACTGTTCTGGGGTTAGATGGGACTGTTCTGGGGTTAGATGGGACAACAGGAGGGACTGTTCTGGGGTTAGATGGGACAACAGGAGGGACTGTTCTGGGGTTAGATGGGACTACAGGAGGGACTGTTCTGGGGTTAGATGGGACTACAGGAGGGACTGTTCTGGGGTTAGATGGGACAACAGGAGGGACTGTTCTGGGGTTAGATGGGACTGTTCTGGGGTTAGATGGGACTACAGGAGGGACTGTTCTGGGGTTAGATGGGACTGTTCTGGGGTTAGATGGGACTACAGGAGGGACTGTTCTGGGGTTAGATGGGACTGTTCTGGGGTTAGATGGGACAACAGGAGGGACTGTTCTGGGGTTAGATGGGACAACAGGAGGGACTGTTCTGGGGTTAGATGGGACAACAGGAGGGACTGTTCTGGGGTTAGATGGGACTACAGGAGGGACTGTTCTGGGGTTAGATGGGACAACAGGAGGGACTGTTCTGGGGTTAGATGGGACTACAGGAGGGACTGTTCTGGGGTTAGATGGGACTGTTCTGGGGTCAGATGGGACAACAGGAGGGACTGTTCTGGGGTCAGATGGGACTACAGGAGGGACTGTTCTGGGGTTAGATGGGACAACAGGAGGGACTGTTCTGGGGTCAGATGGGACTGTTCTGGGGTTAGATGGGACAACAGGAGGGACTGTTCTGGGGTTAGATGGGACTACAGGAGGGACTGTTCTGGGGTTAGATGGGACTGTTCTGGGGTCAGGAGGGACTGTTCTGGGGTTAGATGGGACAACAGGAGGGACTGTTCTGGGGTTAGATGGGACAACAGGAGGGACTGTTCTGGGGTCAGATGGGACTACAGGAGGGACTGTTCTGGGGTTAGATGGGACTGTTCTGGGGTTAGATGGGACAACAGGAGGGACTGTTCTGGGGTTAGATGGGACTACAGGAGGGACTGTTCTGGGGTTAGATGGGACTGTTCTGGGGTTAGATGGGACAACAGGAGGGACTGTTCTGGGGTTAGATGGGACTACAGGAGGGACTGTTCTGGGGTTAGATGGGACAACAGGAGGGACTGTTCTGGGGTTAGATGGGACTACAGGAGGGACTGTTCTGGGGTTAGATGGGACAACAGGAGGGACTGTTCTGGGGTTAGATGGGACTACAGGAGGGACTGTTCTGGGGTTAGATGGGACTACAGGAGGGACTGTTCTGGGGTTAGATGGGACTGTTCTGGGGTTAGATGGGACTACAGGAGGGACTGTTCTGGGGTTAGATGGGACTGTTCTGGGGTTAGATGGGACTACAGGAGGGACTGTTCTGGGGTCAGATGGGACTACAGGAGGGACTGTTCTGGGGTTAGATGGGACTACAGGAGGGACTGTTCTGGGGTTAGATGGGACAACAGGAGGGACTGTTCTGGGGTTAGATGGGACTGTTCTGGGGTTAGATGGGACTACAGGAGGGACTGTTCTGGGGTTAGATGGGACTACAGGAGGGACTGTTCTGGGGTTAGATGGGACAACAGGAGGGACTGTTCTGGGGTTAGATGGGACTGTTCTGGGGTTAGATGGGACAACAGGTGGGACTGTTCTGGGGTTAGATGGGACAACAGGAGGGACTGTTCTGGGGTTAGATGGGACTACAGGAGGGACTGTTCTGGGGTTAGATGGGACTACAGGAGGGACTGTTCTGGGGTTAGATGGAACAACCGGAGGGACTGTTCTGGGGTCAGATGGGACTACAGGAGGGACTGTTCTGGGGTTAGATGGAACAACAGGAGGGACTGTTCTGGGGTCAGATGGGACTACAGGAGGGACTGTTCTGGGGTTAGATGGGACAACAGGAGGGACTGTTCTGGGGTCAGATGGGACTGTTCTGGGGTTAGATGGGACAACAAGAGGGACTGTTCTGGGGTCAGATGGGACTGTTCTGGGGTTAGATGGGACAACAGGAGGGACTGTTCTGGGGTTAGATGGGACTACAGGAGGGACTGTTCTGGGGTTAGATGGGACAACAGGAGGGGCTGTTCTGGGGTCAGATGGGACTGTTCTGGGGTTAGATGTGACTACAGGAGGGACTGTTCTGGGGTTAGATGGGACTGTTCTGGGGTTAGATGGGACTACAGGAGGGACTGTTCTGGGGTTAGATGGGACTGTTCTGGGGTTAGATGGGACTGTTCTGGGGTCAGATGGGACAACAGGAGGGACTGTTCTGGGGTCAGATGGGACTGTTCTGGGGTTAGGTGGGACTACAGGAGGGACTGTTCTGGGGTTAGATGGGACTACAGGAGGGACTGTTCTGGGGTGAGATGGGACAACAGGAGGGACTGTTCTGGGGTCAGATGGGACTGTTCTGGGGTTAGGTGGGACTACAGGAGGGACTGTTCTGGGGTTAGATGGGACTACAGGAGGGACTGTTCTGGGGTTAGATGTGACTGTTCTGGGGTTAGATGGGACAACAGGAGGGACTGTTCTGGGGTTAGATGGGACTACAGGAGGGACTGTTCTGGGGTTAGATGGGACTGTTCTGGGGTTAGATGGGACAACAGGAGGGACTGTTCTGGGGTTAGATGGGACAACAGGAGGGACTGTTCTGGGGTTAGATGGGACTACAGGAGGGACTGTTCTGGGGTTAGATGGGACAACAGGAGGGACTGTTCTGGGGTCAGATGGGACTACAGGAGGGACTGTTCTGGCGTTAGATGGGACTGTTCTGGGGTTAGATGGGACAACAGGAGGGACTGTTCTGGGGTTAGATGGGACTACAGGAGGGACTGTTCTGGGGTTAGATGGGACAACAGGAGGGACTGTTCTGGGGTTAGATGGGACAACAGGAGGGACTGTTCTGGGGTTAGATGGGACTACAGGAGGGACTGTTCTGGGGTTAGATGGGACTACAGGAGGGACTGTTCTGGGGTCAGATGGGACTGTTCTGGGGTTAGATGTGACTACAGGAGGGACTGTTCTGGGGTTAGATGGGACTGTTCTGGGGTTATATGGGACTACAGGAGGGACTGTTCTGGGGTTAGATGGGACAACAGGAGGGACTGTTCTGGGGTTAGATGGGACTACAGGAGGGACTGTTCTGGGGTTAGATGGGACTGTTCTGGGGTCAGATGGGACTACAGGAGGGACTGTTCTGGGGTTAGATGGGACAACAGGAGGGACTGTTCTGGGGTCAGATGGGACTGTTCTGGGGTTAGATGGGACAACAGGAGGGACTGTTCTGGGGTTAGATGGGACAACAGGAGGGACTGTTCTGGGGTCAGATGGGACAACAGGAGGGACTGTTCTGGGGTTAGATGGGACAACAGGAGGGACTGTTCTGGGGTTAGATGGGACTACAGGAGGGACTGTTCTGGGGTCAGATGGGACTGTTCTGGGGTTAGATGGGACTACAGGAGGGACTGTTCTGGGGTTAGATGGGACTACAGGAGGGACTGTTCTGGGGTTAGATGGGACTGTTCTGGGGTGAGATGGGACTACAGGAGGGACTGTTCTGGGTTCAGTTGGGACTGTTCTGGGGTTAGATGGGACAACAGGAGGGACTGTTCTGGGGTTAGATGGGACTACAGGAGGGACTGTTCTGGGGTTAGATGGGACAACAGGAGGGACTGTTCTGGGGTTAGATGGGACTACAGGAGGGACTGTTCTGGGGTCAGATGGGACAACAGGAGGGACTGTTCTGGGGTTAGATGGGACTACAGGAGGGACTGTTCTGGGGTCAGATGGGACTACAGGAGGGACTGTTCTGGGGTTAGATGGGACTACAGGAGGGACTGTTCTGGGGTTAGATGGGACTACAGGAGGGACTGTTCTGGGGTTAGATGGGACTGTTCTGGGGTTAGATGGGACTACAGGAGGGACTGTTCTGGGGTTAGATGGGACTACAGGAGGGACTGTTCTGGGGTTAGATGGGACAACAGGTGGGACTGTTCTGGGGTTAGATGGGACAACAGGAGGGACTGTTCTGGGGTTAGATGGGACTACAGGAGGGACTGTTCTGGGGTTAGATGGGACTACAGGAGGGACTGTTCTGGGGTTAGATGGGACAACAGGAGGGACTGTTCTGGGGTTAGATGGGACTACAGGAGGGACTGTTCTGGGGTTAGATGGGACAACAGGAGGGACTGTTCTGGGGTCAGATGGGACAACAGGAGGGACTGTTCTGGGGTTAGATGGGACTACAGGAGGGACTGTTCTGGGGTCAGATGGGACAACAGGAGGGACTGTTCTGGGGTTAGATGGGACAACAGGAGGGACTGTTCTGGGGTTAGATGGGACTACAGGAGGGACTGTTCTGGGGTTAGATGGGACTGTTCTGGGGTTAGATGGGACTACAGGAGGGACTGTTCTGGGGTTAGATGGGACTGTTCTGGGGTTAGATGGGACTGTTCTGGGGTTAGATGGGACAACAGGAGGGACTGTTCTGGGGTTAGATGGGACTGTTCTGGGGTTAGATGGGACTACAGGAGGGACTGTTCTGGGGTTAGATGGGACTACAGGAGGGACTGTTCTGGGGTTAGATGGGACTGTTCTGGGGTTAGATGGGACTACAGGAGGGACTGTTCTGGGGTTAGATGGGACTGTTCTGGGGTTAGATGGGACAACAGGAGGGACTGTTCTGGGGTCAGATGGGACAACAGGAGGGACTGTTCTGGGGTCAGATGGGACTACAGGAGGGACTGTTCTGGGGTCAGATGGGACTGTTCTGGGGTTAGATGGGACTACAGGAGGGACTGTTCTGGGGTTAGATGGGACTACAGGAGGGACTGTTCTGGGGTTAGATGGGACTGTTCTGGGGTTAGATGGGACTACAGGAGGGACTGTTCTGGGGTCAGTTGGGACTGTTCTGGGGTTAGATGGGCCCACAGGTGGGACTGTTCTGGGGTTAGATGGGACTACAGGAGGGACTGTTCTGGGGTTAGATGGGACAACAGGAGGGACTGTTCTGGGGTTAGATGGGACTACAGGAGGGACTGTTCTGGGGTCAGATGGGACAACAGGAGGGACTGTTCTGGGGTTAGATGGGACTACAGGAGGGACTGTTCTGGGGTCAGATGGGACTACAGGAGGGACTGTTCTGGGGTTAGATGGGACTACAGGAGGGACTGTTCTGGGGTTAGATGGGACTACAGGAGGGACTGTTCTGGGGTTAGATGGGACTGTTCTGGGGTTAGATGGGACTACAGGAGGGACTGTTCTGGGGTTAGATGGGACTACAGGAGGGACTGTTCTGGGGTTAGATGGGACAACAGGTGGGACTGTTCTGGGGTTAGATGGGACAACAGGAGGGACTGTTCTGGGGTTAGATGGGACAACAGGAGGGACTGTTCTGGGGTTAGATGGGACTACAGGAGGGACTGTTCTGGGGTTAGATGGGACTGTTCTGGGGTTAGATGGGACTACAGGAGGGACTGTTCTGGGGTTAGATGGGACTGTTCTGGGGTTAGATGGGACTGTTCTGGGGTTAGATGGGACAACAGGAGGGACTGTTCTGGGGTTAGATGGGACTGTTCTGGGGTTAGATGGGACTACAGGAGGGACTGTTCTGGGGTTAGATGGGACTACAGGAGGGACTGTTCTGGGGTTAGATGGGACTGTTCTGGGGTTAGATGGGACTACAGGAGGGACTGTTCTGGGGTTAGATGGGACTACAGGAGGGACTGTTCTGGGGTTAGATGGGACTGTTCTGGGGTTAGATGGGACAACAGGAGGGACTGTTCTGGGGTCAGATGGGACTACAGGAGGGACTGTTCTGGGGTTAGATGGGACAACAGGAGGGACTGTTCTGGGGTCAGATGGGACTGTTCTGGGGTTAGATGGGACTACAGGAGGGACTGTTCTGGGGTTAGATGGGACAACAGGAGGGACTGTTCTGGGTTAGATGTGACAACAGGAGGGACTGTTCTGGGGTTAGATGGGACTACAGGAGGGACTGTTCTGGGGTTAGATGGGACTGTTCTGGGGTCAGGAGGGACTGTTCTGGGAACAGATGGGACGTGTTGTGTCCCTGTACAGGGCTGGGACCTCTAACCAGCTCAGACAGAAACATGTTCATTAAATTCTCATTTGCTGTTGTTGCTCTTCCACTTCCTTATTCACACACAGCACCGTTCTCCTCAACCTGACACACAGCACCGTTCTCCTCAACCTGACACACAGCACCGTTCTCCTCAACCTGACACACAGCACCGTTCTCCTCAACCTGACACACAGCACCGTTCTCCTCAACCTGACACACAGCACCGTACTCCTCAACCTGACACAGCACCGTACTCCTCAACCTGACACACAGCACCGTTCTCCTCAACCTGACACACAGCACCGTTCTCCTCAACCTGACACAGCACCGTTCTCCTCAACCTGACACACAGCACCGTTCTCCTCAACCTGACACACAGCACCGTTCTCCTCAACCTGACACACAGCACCGTTCTCCTCAACCTGACACACAGCACCGTTCTCCTCAACCTGACACACAGCACCGTTCTCCTCAACCTGACACACAGCACCGTTCTCCTCAACCTGACACACAGCACCGTTCTCCTCAACCTGACACAGCACCGTTCTCCTCAACCTGACACACAGCACCGTTCTCCTCAACCTGACACACAGCACCATTCTCCTCAACCTGACACACAGCACCGTTCTCCTCAACCTGACACACAGCACCGTTCTCCTCAACCTCACACAGCACTGTTCTCCTCAACCTGACACACAGCACCGTTCTCCTCAACCTGACACACAGCACCGTTCTCCTCAACCTGACACACAGCACCGTTCTCCTCAACCTGACACAGCACCGTTCTCCTCAACCTGACACACAGCACCGTTCTCCTCAACCTGACACACAGCACCGTTCTCCTCAACCTGACACACAGCACCGTTCTCCTCAACCTGACACACAGCACCGTTCTCCTCAACCTGACACACAGCACCGTTCTCCTCAACCTGACACACAGCACCGTTCTCCTCAACCTGACACACAGCACCGTTCTCCTCAACCTGACACACAGCACCGTTCTCCTCAACCTGACACACTCACACAGCACCGTTCTCCTCAACCTGACACACAGCACCGTTCTCCTCAACCTGACACACAGCACCGTTCTCCTCAACCTGACACACAGCACTGTTCTCCTCAACCTGACACACAGCACCGTTCTCCTCAACCTGACACACAGCACCGTTCTCCGCAACCTGACACACAGGACCGTTCTCCTCAACCTCACACAGTACTGTTCTCCTCAACCTGACACACAGCACTGTTCTCCTCAACCTGACACACAGCACCGTTCTCCTCAACCTGACACACAGCACCGTTCTCCTCAACCTGACACACAGCACCGTTCTCCTCAACCTCACACAGTACTGTTCTCCTCAACCTGACACACAGCACCGTTCTCCTCAACCTGACACACAGCACCGTTCTCCTCAACCTGACACACAGCACCGTTCTCCTCAACCTGACACACAGCACCGTTCTCCTCAACCTGACACACAGCACCGTTCTCCTCAACCTGACACACAGCACAGTTCTCCTCAACCTGACACACAGCACCGTTCTCCTCAACCTGACACACAGCACCGTTCTCCTCAACCTGACACACAGCACCGTTCTCCTCAACCTGACACACAGCACCGTTCTCCTCAACCTGACACAGCACCGTTCTCCTCAACCTGACACACAGCACTGTTCTCCTCAACCTGACACACAGCACCGTTCTCCTCAACCTGACACACAGCACCGTTCTCCTCAACCTGACACACAGCACCGTTCTCCTCAACCTGACACACAGCACCGTTCTCCTCAACCTGACACACAGCACTGTTCTCCTCAACCTGACACACAGCACCGTTCTCCTCAACCTGACACACAGCACCGTTCTCCTCAACCTGACACACAGCACCGTTCTCCTCAACCTGACACACTCACACAGCACCGTTCTCCTCAATGTCCGTCCTATCAACTGTCTGTCCTATCAACTGTCTGTCCAATCAACTGTCTGTCCTATCAACTGATGTCAGCCAGTGTATAGCTGTGGATCAACTGCATTGTTTCAATAGAATGTTGGCAGTTAATTTGAAAACAATATTGTATCATCTCTCTAAACTTGGCTGGCTGGATGACTGGCTGACTGACTGGCTGGCTGGTTGGCTGGCTGGCTGACTGACTGACTGGCTGGCGGACTGGCTGGCTGGCTGACTGACTGGCTGACTGACTGGCTGGCGGACTGGCTGACTGGCTGGCTAACATGGCTGACCTTTCATCTCTTCATAGGAAGGTTCATGACCATTCTACTATTCTATACTGAACACAACATGGTCCCATGTTTAGTGAGCATTTCGTCTTTGCAAAGATAATCCATCCACCTGACAGGTGTGGCATATCAAGAAGCTGATTACACAGCAGGATCATTACAAAAGTGCACCTTGTGCTGGGGAAGACAAAAGGCCACTCTCTAAAATGGGCAGTTTTTTGTCACACAACACAATGCCGCAGATGTCTCATGTGTTGAGGGAGCGGCCTCGCATCCGCAGCGCACGTGTAACCATGCCGACCACGCCAGCCCAGGACCTTCAAATCCGACTTATTGACCTGCGGGATCATCTGAGACCAGCCACCTGGAAAGCTGAAACGGAGGGTTTGCACAACCAAAGAATTTCTGCACAAAGTGTCAGAAACCGTCTCAGGGAAGCTCATCTGCTCGTTGTCCTCACCAGGGTCTCGACCTGACTGCAGTTCAGTGTCGTAACTGACTTCAGTGGGGACATGCTCACCTTCGATGGCCCCCGGCACTCTGGAGAAGGGTTCTCTTCACGGATGAATCCCTGGTTTCAACTGTACCGGGCAGATAGCAGATTGTTCACGACGTTGACGTCAGCAGAGTGCCCCATGGTGGCGGTGGGGTTATGGTATGGGGCAGTCATAAACTACGGACAACGAACACAATTGCATTTTATCGGTGGCAATTTGAATACACAGAGATACCGTGACGAGATCCTGAGGCCCATTGTTGTGCCTTTCATCCACCGCCATCACCTCATGTTTCAGCACGATAATAGCATGATAATAGCATGATGATAATAGCTTCCCTTCTACAGAGGGCAACCAGACCACTCAGGTTGAATGGCTTCCCTTCTACAGAGGGCAACCAGACTGAATGGCTTCCCTTCTACAGAGGGCAACCAGACTGAATGGCCTCCCTTCTACAGAGGGCAACCAGACCACTCAGGCTGAATGGCTTCCCTTCTACAGAGGGCAACCAGACTGAATGGCTTCCCTTCTACAGAGGGCAACCAGACTGAATGGCCTCCCTTCTACAGAGGGCAACCAGACCACTCAGGCTGAATGGCTTCCCTTCTACAGAGGGCAACCAGACTGAATGGCTTCCCTTCTACAGAGGGCAACCAGACTGAATGGCTTCCCTTCTACAGAGGGCAACCAGACTGAATGGCTTCCCTTCTACAGAGGGCAACCAGACCACTCAGACTGAATGGCTTCCCTTCTACAGAGGGCAACCAGACCACTCAGGCTGAATGGCCTCCCTTCTACAGAGGGCAACCAGACCACTCAGGTTGAATGGCCTCCCTTCTACAGAGGGCAACCAGACCACTCAGGTTGAATGGCCTCCCTTCTACAGAGGGCAACCAGACCACCCAGGCTGAATGGCTTCCCTTCTACAGAGGGCAACCAGACCACTCAGGCTGAATGGCTTCCCTTCTACAGAGGGCAACCAGACCACTCAGGTTGAATGGCCTCCCTTCTACAGAGGGCAACCAGACCACCCAGACTGAATGGCTTCCCTTCTACAGAGGGCAACCAGACCACTCAGGCTGAATGGCTTCCCTTCTACAGAGGGCAACCAGACCACTCAGGTTGAATGGCTTCCCTTCTACAGAGGGCAACCAGACCACTCACACTGAATGGCCTCCCTTCTACAGAGGGCAACCAGACCACTCAGACTGAATGGCCTCCCTTCTACAGAGGGCAACCAGACCACTCAGGTTGAATGGCCTCCCTTCTACAGAGGGCAACCAGACTGAATGGCTTCCCTTCTACAGAGGGCAACCAGACTGAATGGCTTCCCTTCTACAGAGGGCAACCAGACCACTCAGACTGAATGGCCTCCCTTCTACAGAGGGCAACCAGACTGAATGGCTTCCCTTCTACAGAGGGCAACCAGACCACTCAGGTTGAATGGCTTCCCTTCTACAGAGGGCAACCAGACTGAATGGCTTCCCTTCTACAGAGGGCAACCAGGCCACTCAGACTGAATGGCTTCCCTTCTACAGAGGGCAACCAGACCACTCAGACTGAATGGCTTCCCTTCTACAGAGGGCAACCAGACTGAATGGCTTCCCTTCTACAGAGGGCAACCAGGCCACTCAGACTGAATGGCTTCCCTTCTACAGAGGGCAACCAGACCACTCAGACTGAATGGCTTCCCTTCTACAGAGGGCAACCAGACCACTCAGGTTGAATGGCTTCCCTTCTACAGAGGGCAACCAGACCACTCAGGTTGAATGGCCTCCCTTCTACAGAGGGCAACCAGACCACTCAGGTTGAATGGCTTCCCTTCTACAGAGGGCAACCAGACCACTCAGACTGAATGGCTTCCCTTCTACAGAGGGCAACCAGACCACTCAGACTGAATGGCTTCCCTTCTACAGAGGGCAACCAGACCACTCAGGCTGAATGGCTTCCCTTCTACAGAGGGCAACCAGACCACTCAGACTGAATGGCTTCCCTTCTACAGAGGGCAACCAGACCACTCAGGTTGAATGGCTTCCCTTCTACAGAGGGCAACCAGACCACTCAGGCTGAATGGCTTCCCTTCTACAGAGGGCAACCAGACCACTCAGACTGAATGGCTTCCCTTCTACAGAGGGCAACCAGACCACTCAGGTTGAATGGCTTCCCTTCTACAGAGGGCAACCAGACCACTCAGGTTGAATGGCTTCCCTTCTACAGAGGGCAACCAGACCACTCAGACTGAATGGCTTCCCTTCTACAGAGGGCAACCAGACCACTCAGGTTGAATGGCTTCCCTTCTACAGAGGGCAACCAGACCACTCAGACTGAATGGCTTCCCTTCTACAGAGGGCAACCAGACCACTCAGACTGAATGGCTTCCCTTCTACAGAGGGCAACCAGACCACTCAGGTTGAATGGCTTCCCTTCTACAGAGGGCAACCAGACCACTCAGGTTGAATGGCTTCCCTTCTACAGAGGGCAACCAGACCACTCAGACTGAATGGCTTCCCTTCTACAGAGGGCAACCAGACTGAATGGCCTCCCTTCTACAGAGGGCAACCAGACCACTCAGGTTGAATGGCTTCCCTTCTACAGAGGGCAACCAGACTGAATGGCCTCCCTTCTACTGAGGGCAACCAGGCCACTCAGACTGAATGGCTTCCCTCCTACAGAGGGCAACCAGACCACTCAGACTGAATGGCTTCCCTTCTACAGAGGGCAACCAGACCACTCAGACTGAATGGCTTCCCTTCTACAGAGGGCAACCAGACCACTCAGGTTGAATGGCTTCCCTTCTACAGAGGGCAACCAGACCCCTCAGGTTGAATGGCTTCCCTTCTACAGAGGGCAACCAGACCACTCAGGTTGAATGGCTTCCCTTCTACAAAGGGCAACCAGACCACTCAGACTGAATGGCTTCCCTTCTACAGAGGGCAACCAGACCACTCAGACTGAATGGCTTCCCTTCTACAGAGGGCAACCAGACCACTCAGACTGAATGGCTTCCCTTCTACAGAGGGCAACCAGACTGAATGGCTTCCCTTCTACAGAGGGCAACCAGACTGAATGGCTTCCCTTCTACAGAGGGCAACCAGACCACTCAGACTGAATGGCCTCCCTTCTACAGAGGGCAACCAGACCACTCAGACTGAATGGCCTCCCTTCTACAGAGGGCAACCAGACCACTCAGGTTGAATGGCTTCCCTTCTACAGAGGGCAACCAGACCACTCAGACTGAATGGCCTCCCTTCTACAGAGGGCAACCAGACTGAATGGCTTCCCTTCTACAGAGGGCAACCAGACTAAATGGCTTCCCTTCTACAGAGGGCAACCAGACCACTCAGACTGAATGGCCTCCCTTCTACAGAGGGCAACCAGACTGAATGGCTTCCCTTCTACAGAGGGCAACCAGACCACTCAGACTGAATGGCCTCCCTTCTACAGAGGGCAACCAGACTGAATGGCTTCCCTTCTACAGAGGGCAACCAGACCACTCAGACTGAATGGCCTCCCTTCTACAGAGGGCAACCAGACTGAATGGCCTCCCTTCTACAGAGGGCAACCAGACTGAATGGCTTCCCTTCTACAGAGGGCAACCAGACCACTCAGACTGAATGGCCTCCCTTCTACAGAGGGCAACCAGACCACTCAGACTGAATGGCCTCCCTTCTACAGAGGGCAACCAGACCACTCAGACTGAATGGCCTCCCTTCTACAGAGGGCAACCAGACTGAATGGCCTCCCTTCTACAGAGGGCAACCAGACTGAATGGCTTCCCTTCTACAGAGGGCAACCAGACCACTCAGACTGAATGGCCTCCCTTCTACAGAGGGCAACCAGACTGAATGGCCTCCCTTCTACAGAGGGCAACCAGACTGAATGGCTTCCCTTCTACAGAGGGCAACCAGACCACTCAGACTGAATGGCTTCCCTTCTACAGAGGGCAACCAGACCACTCAGGTTGAATGGCCTCCCTTCTACAGAGGGCAACCAGACTGAATGGCCTCCCTTCTACAGAGGGCAACCAGACCACTCAGGTTGAATGGCCTCCCTTCTACAGAGGGCAACCAGACTGAATGGCCTCCCTTCTACAGAGGGCAACCAGACCACTCAGACTGAATGGCCTCCCTTCTACAGAGGGCAACCAGACCACTCAGGTTGAATGGCTTCCCTTCTACAGAGGGCAACCAGACCACCCAGACTGAATGGCCTCCCTTCTACAGAGGGCAACCAGACCACTCAGGTTGAATGGCTTCCCTTCTACAGAGGGCAACCAGACCACCCAGACTGAATGGCCTCCCTTCTACAGAGGGCAACCAGACTGAATGGCCTCCCTTCTACAGAGGGCAACCAGACCACTCAGACTGAATGGCTTCCCTCCTACAGAGGGCAACCAGACCACTCAGGTTGAATGGCTTCCCTTCTACAGAGGGCAACCAGACTGAATGGCTTCCCTTCTACAGAGGGCAACCAGGCACCTCAGACTGAATGGCCTCCCTTCTACAGAGGGCAACCAGACCACTCAGGTTGAATGGCCTCCCTTCTACAGAGGGCAACCAGACTGAATGGCCTCCCTTCTACAGAGGGCAACCAGACTGAATGGCTTCCCTTCTACAGAGGGCAACCAGGCACCTCAGACTGAATGGCCTCCCTTCTACAGAGGGCAACCAGACCACTCAGACTGAATGGCTTCCCATCTACAGAGGGCAACCAGACTGAATGGCCTCCCTTCTACAGAGGGCAACCAGACCACTCAGACTGAATGGCTTCCCTTCTACAGAGGGCAACCAGGCCACTCAGGTTGAATGGCCTCCCTTCTACAGAGGGCAACCAGACTGAATGGCCTCCCTTCTACAGAGGGCAACCAGGCACCTCATAGAAACACAGTGACACACTTCCACACCCCAGGAGACGAAAGGCCTGAACCCAGACCTGGTGCATTAGAGACCGGTATCCTTATGCCTCAGGTGTCTGGACAACGCTGTTCTAGAGACAAGCCTCCAGATTTGAACCCCCTGGACAATGCTGTTCCAGATTAGAGCCTCCAGATTAGAACCCCCCCTGGACAACGCTGTTCCAGATTAGAGCCTCCAGATTTGAACCCCCTGGACAACGCTGTTCCAGATTAGAGCCTCCAGATTTGAACCCCCTGGACAATGCTGTTCCAGAGACAAGCCTCCAGATTAGAACCCCCTGGACAACGCTGTTCTAGAGACAAGCCTCCAGATTAGAACCCCCTGGACAACGCTGTTCCAGATTAGAGCCTCCAGATTAGAACCCCCCCTGGACAACGCTGTTCCAGATTAGAGCCTCCAGATTAGAACCCCCCCTGGACAACGCTGTTCCAGATTAGAGCCTCCAGATTAGAACCCCCTGGACAACGCTGTTCCAGATTAGAGCCTCCAGATTAGAACCCCTCCTGGACAACGCTGTTCCAGATGAGAGCCTCCAGATTAGAACCCCCTGGACAACGCTGTTCCAGATTAGAGCCTCCAGATTAGAACCCCCTGGACAACTCTGTTCCAGATTAGAGCCTCCAGATTAGAACCCCCTGGACAACGCTGTTCCAGATTAGAGCCTCCAGATTAGAACCCCCTGGACAACGCTGTTCCAGATTAGAGCCTCCAGATTAGAACCCCCTGGACAACTCTGTTCCAGATTAGAGCCTCCAGATTAGAACCCCCCCCTGGGCAACGCTGTTCCAGATGAGAGCCTCCAGATTAGAACCCCCCCTGGACAACGCTGTTCCAGATTAGAGCCTCCAGATTAGACCCCCCCCTG
>NW_027008435.1:39427-66927 GCF_036934945.1 Oncorhynchus masou masou | reverse complement strand
TGACCATGAGGTTATTAACTTCTATCTCCTCCATCTTGGCTCAATCTCCCCTAAGACTGTGTTCTTCTATCTCCTCCATCTTGGCTCCAACATGGCTCAATCTCCCCTAAGACTATGTTCTGCTATCTCCTCCATCTTGGCTCCAACATGGCTCTATCTCCTCCATCTTGGCTCCAACATGGCTCAATCTCCTCTAAGACTATGTTCTGCTATCTCCTCCATCTTGGCTCCAACATGGCTCTAGCTCCTCTAAGACTGTTCTTCTATCTCTCCATGGCTCTCTATGTTAGTGGGTTACTCCCTGTGGTCAGATCGTATGAGAGTAAATCACTGTGTGTGGTGTATTGTGGTGGTGAAGGTGGTTCTTCCTTGTCCTCTCCTCACTGGCCCCGGAGCTTCAGGATGGTTTCCACAGCCTCCGCCAGGTTGTCCACATAGCCATCAGCTGTTACTGTGGGGTGCTTCTCATCACTGGGCCTACAGAGAGAAGAGACAGAGAGAGAGAGAGAGAGAGAGAGAGAGAGAGAGAGACTGAATGCAGTGTTGTGCCAGCATTGAATATTGAGGAGGCCATACATGCCTTGTGTTAACTGTCAACTGTCAACAAATCAACAAATCAATCAAATCAAATGTTATGTCACATGCGCAGAATACAACAGGTGTAGACCTTACAGTGAAAGAGCTTACTGTACAAGCCCTTAACCAACAACGCTTTAAGAAGTTAAGAAAAATGTATTAAGTAAAAAAATAAAAGTAACAAATAATTAAAGATCCGCAGTAAAATAACAATAGTTATGTGTGGAGGCTATATACAGGGGGTACCGGTACAGAGTCAATGTGGAGGCTATATACAGGGTGTTACGGTACAGAGTCAATGTGGAGGCTATATACAGGGGGTACCGGTACAGAGTCAATGTGGAGGCTATATACAGGGGGTACCGGTACAGAGTCAATGTGGAGGCTATATACAGGGGGTACCGGTACAGAGTCAGTGTGGAGGCTATATACAGGGGGTACCGGTACAGAGTCAATGTGGAGGCTATATACAGGGGGTACCCGTACAGAGTCAATGTGGAGGCTTTATACAGGGGTACCGGTACAGAGTCAGTGTGGAGGCTATATACAGGGGTACCCGTACAGAGTCAATGTGGAGGCTTTATACAGGGTGTACCGGTACAGAGTCAGTGTGGAGGCTTTATACAGGGGTACCGGTACAGAGTCAGTGTGGAGGCTATATACAGGGGGTACCGGTACAGAGTCAATGTGGAGGCTATATACAGGGGGTACCGGTCCAGAGTCAATGTAGAGGCCTTACAGGGGGTACCGGTCCAAAGTCAATGTAGAGGCTATATACAGGGGTACCGGTACAGAGTCAATGTGTGGAGGCTATATACAGGGGGTACCGGTACAGAGTCAATGTGGAGGCTATATACAGGGGGTACCGGTACAGAGTCAATGTGGAGGCTATATACAGGGTGTACCGGTACAGAGTCAATGTGGAGGCTATATACAGGGGTACCGGTACAGAGTCAATGTGGAGGCTATATACAGGGGGTACCGGTACAGAGTCAATGTGGAGGCTATATACAGGGGGTACCGGTACAGAGTCAATGTGGAGGCTATATACAGGGGGTACCGGTACAGTGTCAATGTGGAGGCTATATACAGGGGGTACCGGTACAGAGTCAATATGGAGGCTATATACAGGGGGTACCGGTACAGAATCAACGTGGAGACAACCACATATCACAGTAGTTAGTATATTCAGATAGCTAGGTGAGACAACCACATATCACAGTAGTTAGTATATTCAGATAGCTAGGTGGGACAACCACTGGGAATGGGACTGAATGATGAAGATACTAACTACTGTGATATGTGGTTGTCTCACCTAGCTATCTGAATATACTAACTACTGTGATGTGGTTGTCTCACCTAGCTATCTGAATTTACTAACTACTGTGATATGTGGTTGTCTCACCTAGCTATCTGAATATACTAACTACTGTGATATGCTGTTGTCCCACCTAGCTATCTGAAGATGAATATACTAACTACTGTGATATGTGGTTGTCTCACCTAGCTATATGAATATACTAACTACTGTGATATGTGGTTGTCTCACCTCGCTATCTGAATATACTAACTACTGTGATATGTGGTTGTCTCACCTAGCTATCTGAATATACTAACTACTGTGATATGTGGTTGTCTCACCTAGCTATCTGAATATACTAACTACTGTGATATGTGGTTGTCCCACCTAGCTATCTGAATATACTAACTACTGTGATATGTGGTTGTCTCACCTTGCTCTCTTATTTTTTCATCCGTTTATAATCTTATGACCATAAACATGGCCTTTAGATCCTAATCGGCTTTGGTATCACGATTCCATAACCCCAAAGGAGGACGAGGAGAAGGTCATAAACAGGGTCCTTACTATCACATCTGGCTGGAGACATCAATAAGTGCCTTTCATCTCCCTCCGTGTTCTCCCTCAGTACAATACAGGCATTTGAAGCAGGCAGCCATATTGGAAGGTCTGGTTAACAGATTTAGGGGGTTATAGCAGCCATATTGGAAGGTCTGGTTAACAGATTTAGGGTGTTATAGCAGCCATATTGGAAGGTCTGGTTAACAAATTTACTGTCCTGGGGGTGTTATAGCAGCCTGGGGTCCTGTGTAGTGTGGCTGATTGCTGAAGTGTGGGTGTAGTGTGGCTGACTGTCCTGGGGTCCTGTGTAGTGTGGCTGACTGTCCTGGGGTCCTGTGTAGTGTGGCTGACTGTCCGGGGGTCCTGTGTAGTTGGCTGACTGTCCTGGGGTCCTGTGTGGCTGACTGTCCAGTGTGGCTGACTTCCGGGGTCCTGTGTAGTGTTATGACTGCAGTCCATATTGGAAGGTCTGGTGGGAACTACACAGGAGTCCTGAGACAAGAGCATTGACAGAGCAGCGCCTGCTTGACTTGGACTCTGTCCCCAAATGACACCTGTGTAGTGTGGCTGATCCCCTACATAGTGCACTACTACTGGGGTTTGAACTACGAAAGGTAACAGGGTTCCATTTGGACCGTAACTGTCCTGGGGTCCTGGAGACAGCCAGCTGTGTTTTCCCACATCTCTGTCCTGCGGTTTATGGCTGTTCCCTGTGTACAAGTGTGCTGACTGTCCACAGAGTTTGACTGGGGTCCATGCGAGGCTAAACTGAGGCTAAATCTGACGTCTGGGGTCACACTGGGGTCACAATGTGAAAGAAGCAGACAGTGTTTGTGTGAGGCTGAACAGCCACCTGCACATCAGTTGGCTGACTGTCCTGGGGTCACACAGTGTGGCTGACACACAGTGTGGCTGACTGTCCTGGGGTCCTGTGTAGTGTGGCCCTGTTGGCTCAGATCAGTGCCAATTTGTCACCTGTGTGTGTAGTGTGGTGTGTGGTTTGACTGTGTGGCTGACTGTCCTGGGGTCCTGTGTGTGTGTGACTGTGTGTGTATGTATATACACAGTGTGGCTGACGGGGGGTCCTGTGTAGTGTGGCTGACACCTGTGTAGTGTGGCTGAAAGTTTGGGGTCACTGTTAGAAATTACCTTGCTGACTGTTTTGAAAGAAAAGCAACTGTTTTTTTGGTCCATTAAAATAACATCAAATTGATCTGGGGAAATACAGTGCTGACTGACATTGTTAATGTGTGTAAATGACTACTGTAGCTGGGGTCCTGTGTAGTGTGGCTGAAACAGATTTTTAATGGAGTATCTACTGTCCTGGGGTCCGTAGTGTGGCAGAGGTCCCATTATCAGCAACCATCAATCCTGTGTTCCAATGGCACTTTGTGTTAGCTAATCCAAGTTTATCATTTTAAAAAGGCTAATTGATCATTAGAAAACTGACTGTTTAGAAATTATGTCCTAGTGGCTGACACTGTCCTGTGTGTGGCTGAAAACTGTTGTGTGGCTGATTAAAGAAGCAGTGTGGCTGACTGTCCTGGGGTCCTTTAGACTAGTGGCTGAGTATCTGGAGCATCAGCTGATTTGTGGGTTGGCTGATTACAGGCTCAAAATGGTCCTGTGTAGTGTGGCTGACTGTCCAGAAACAAATACCTTTCTTCTGACTGTCCTGGGGTCCTGTGTAACTCCTGTCCTGTGTAGTGTGGCTATTCTTGTTCTGAGAAATGAAGGCTTTTCCATGTGGAGACTGTTGTCCTGTGTAGTGTGGCTGAACTGAAGATCTGACTGTCCTGTGTAGTGTGGCTGACGTCCTGTGTAGTGTGGCTGACTGTCCCTTCACAGAATACCTCAAACTGACTAACCAGAATGGAAAGAGCTGACTGTCCTGTGTTGGAGGCTGACTGTCCTGGGGTCCTGCACAACTGAGCAAGAGGACTGGGGTACATTGGCTGACTGTCCTGGGGTCCTGTGTAGTGTGGCTGACTGTCCTGGGGTCCTGTGTAGTGTGGCTGACTGTCCTGGGGTCCTGTGTAGTGTGGCTGACTGTCCTGGGGTCCTGTGTAGTGTGGCTGACTGTCCCGGGGTCCTGTGTAGTGTGGCTGACTGTCCTGGGGTCCTGTGAAGTGTGGCTGACTGTCCTGTGTAGTGTGGCTGACTGTCCTGGGGTCCTGTGTAGTGTGGCTGACTGTCCGGGGTGTGTAGTGTGGCTGACTGTCCGGGGGTCCTGTGTAGTGTGGCTGACTGTCCTGGGGTCCTGTGTAGTGTGGCTGACTGTCCTGGGGTCCTGTGTAGTGTGGCTGACTGTCCGGGGGTCCTGTGTAGTGTGGCTGACTGTCCTGGGGTCCTGTGTAGTGTGGCTGACTGTCCTGGGGTCCTGTGTAGTGTGGCTGACTGTCCTGGGGTCCTGTGTAGTGTGGCTGACTGTCCTGGGGTCCTGTGTAGTGTGGCTGACTGTCCTGGGGTCCTGTGTAGTGTGGCTGACTGTCCTGGGGTCCTGTGTAGTGTGGCTGACTGTCCTGGGGTCCTGTGTAGTGTGGCTGACTGTCCTGGGGTCCTGTGTAGTGTGGCTGACTGTCCTGGGGTCCTGTGTAGTGTGGCTGACTGTCCTGGGGTCCTGTGTAGTGGCTGGCTGTCCTGGGGTCCTGTGTAGTGTGGCTGACTGTCCGGGGGTCCTGTGTAGTGTGGCTGACTGTCCTGGGGTCCTGTGTAGTGTGGCTGACTGTCCTCCTGTGTAGTGTGGCTGACTGTCCTGTGTAGTGTGGCTGACTGGGGTCCTGTGTAGTGTGGCTGACTGTCCTGTGTAGTGTGGCTGACTGTCCTGGGGTCCTGTGTAGTGTGGCTGACTGTCCTGTCCTGTGTAGTGTGGCTGACTGTCCTGGGGTCCTGTGTAGTGTGGCTGACTGTCCTGGGGTCCTGTGTAGTGTGGCTGACTGTCCTGGGGTCCTGTGTAGTGTGGCTGACTGTCCTGGGGTCCTGTGTAGTGTGGCTGACTGTCCTGGGGTCCTGTGTAGTGTGGCTGACTGTCCTGGGGTCCTGTGTAGTGTGGCTGACTGTCCTGGGGTCCTGTGTAGTGTGGCTGACTGTCCTGGGGTCCTGTGTAGTGTGGCTGACTGTCCTGGGGTCCTGTGTAGTGTGGCTGGTCCTGTGTAGTGTGGCTGACTGTCCTGGGGTCCTGTGTAGTGTGGCTGACTGTCCTGGGGTCCTGTGTAGTGTGGCTGACTGTCCTGGGGTCCTGTGTAGTGTGGCTGACTGTCCTGTCCTGGGGTCCTGTGTAGTGTGGCTGACTGTCCTGGGGTCCTGTGTAGTGTGGCTGACTGTCCTGGGGTCCTGTGTAGTGTGGCTGACTGTCCTGGGGTCCTGTGTAGTGTGGCTGACTGTCCTGGGGTCCTGTGTAGTGTGGCTGACTGTCCTGGGGTCCTGTGTAGTGTGGCTGACTGTCCTGGGGTCCTGTGTAGTGTGGCTGACTGTCTGACTGTCCGGGGGTCCTGTGTAGTGTGGCTGACTGTCCTGGGGTCCTGTGTAGTGTGGCTGACTGTCCTGGGGTCCTGTGTAGTGTGGCTGACTGTCCTGTGTAGTGTGGCTGGTCCTGTGTAGTGTGGCTGACTGTCCTGGGGTCCTGTGTAGTGTGGCTGACTGGGGTCCTGTGTAGTGTGGCTGACTGTCCTGTGTAGTGTGGCTGACTGTCCTGGGGTCCTGTGTAGTGTGGCTGACTGTCCTGTGTAGTGTGGGGTCCTGTGTAGTGTGGCTGACTGTCCTGGGGTCCTGTGTAGTGTGGCTGACTGTCCTGGGGTCCTGTGTAGTGTGGCTGACTGTCCTGGGGTCCTGTAGTGTGGCTGACTGTCCTGGGGTCCTGTGTAGTGTGGCTGACTGTCCTGTGTAGTGTGGCTGACTGTCCTGGGGTCCTGTGTAGTGTGGCTGACTGTCCTGTGTAGTGTGGGGTCCTGTGTAGTGTGGCTGACTGTCCGGGGGTCCTGTGTAGTGTGGCTGACTGTCCTGGGGTCCTGTGTAGTGTGGCTGACTGTCCTGGGGTCCTGTGTAGTGTGGCTGACTGTCCTGGGGTCCTGGGGTAGTGTGGCTGACTGTCCTGGGGTCCTGTGTAGTGTGGCTGACTGTCCTGGGGTCCTGTGTAGTGTGGCTGGCTGACTGTCCTGGGGTCCTGTGTAGTGTGGCTGACTGTCCTGGGGTCCTGTGTAGTGTGGCTGACTGGGGTCCTGTGTAGTGTGGCTGAGTGTGGCTGACTGTCCTGGGGTCCTGTGTAGTGTGGCTGACTGTCCTGGGGTCCTGTGTAGTGTGGCTGACTGTCCTGGGGTCCTGTGTAGTGTGGCTGACTGTCCTGGGGTCCTGTGTAGTGTGGCTGACTGTCCTGGGGTCCTGTGTAGTGTGGCTGACTGTCCTGGGGTCCTGTGTAGTGTGGCTGACTGTCCTGGGGTCCTGTGTAGTGTGGCTGACTGTCCTGTGTAGTGTGGCTGACTGTCCTGTGTTGTGTGGCTGACTGTCCTGGGGTCCTGTGTTGTGTGGCTGACTGTCCTGTGTTGCGTGGCTGACTGTCCGGGGGTCCTGTGTAGTGTGGCTGACTGTCCTGTGGTCCTGTGTAGTGTGGCTGACTGTCCTGTGTGTAGTGTGGCTGACTGTCCTGTGGGGTCCTGTGTAGTGTGACTGTCCTGGGGCTGACTGTCCTGGGGTCCTGTGTAGTGTGGCTGACTGTCCTGTGGTCCTGTGTAGTGTGGCTGACTGTCCTGGGGTCCTGTGTTGTGTGGCTGACTGTAGTGTGGCTGACTGTCCTGGGGTCCTGTGTAGTGTGGCTGACTGTCCTGTGTAGTGTGGCTGACTGTCCTGTGTAGTGTGGCTGACTGTCCTGTGTAGTGTGGCTGACTGTCCTGTGTTGTGTGGCTGACTGTCCTGTGTTGTGTGGCTGACTGTCCTGGGGTCCTGTGTAGTGTGGCTGACTGTCCTGGGGTCCTGTGTAGTGTGGCTGACTGTCCTGGGGTCCTGCGTAGTGTGGCTGACTGTCCTGGGGTCCTGCGTAGTGTGGCTGACTGTCCTGGGGTCCTGTGTAGTGTGGCTGACTGTCCTGGGGTCCTGTGTAGTGTGGCTGACTGTCCTGGGGTCCTGTGTAGTGTGGCTGACTGTCCTGTGGTGTGGCTGACTGTCCTGGGGTCCTGTGTAGTGTGGCTGACTGTCCTGGGGTCCTGTGTAGTGTGGCTGACTGTCCTGGGGTCCTGTGTAGTGTGGCTGACTGTCCTGGGGTCCTGTGTAGTGTGGCTGACTGTCCTGGGGTCCTGTGTAGTGTGGCTGACTGTCCTGGGGTCCTGTGTAGTGTGGCTGACTGTCCTGTGTAGTGTGGCTGACTGTCCTGTGTAGTGTGGCTGACTGTCCGGGGGTCCTGTGTAGTGTGGCTGACTGTCCTGGGGTCCTGTGTAGTGTGGCTGACTGTCCTGTGTAGTGTGGCTGACTGTCCTGTGTAGTGTGGCTGACTGTCCTGTGTAGTGTGGCTGACTGTCCTGTGTAGTGTGGCTGACTGTCCTGTGTAGTGTGGCTGACTGTCCTGGGGTCCTGTGTAGTGTGGCTGACTGTACTGTGTAGTGTGGCTGACTGTACTGTGTAGTGTGGCTGACTGTCCTGTGTAGTGTGGCTGACTGTCCTGTGTTGTGTGGCTGACTGTCCTGGGGTCCTGTGTAGTGTGGCTGACTGTCCTGTGTAGTGTGGCTGACTGTCCTGGGGTCCTGTGTAGTGTGGCTGACTGTCCTGTGTAGTGTGGCTGACTGTCCTGTGTTGTGTGGCTGACTGTCCTGGGGTCCTGCGTAGTGTGGCTGACTGTCCGGGGGTCCTGCGTAGTGTGGCTGACTGTCCTGGGGTCCTGCGTAGTGTGGCTGACTGTCCGGGGGTCCTGCGTAGTGTGGCTGACTGTCCTGGGGTCCTGTGTAGTGTGGCTGACTGTCCTGGGGTCCTGTGTAGTGTGGCTGACTGTCCTGGGGTCCTGTGTAGTGTGGCTGACTGTCCTGGGGTCCTGTGTAGTGTGGCTGACTGTCCTGTGTAGTGTGGCTGTGTCCTGTCCTGTGTAGTGTGGCTGACTGTCCTGTGTAGTGTGGCTGACTGTCCTGGGGTCCTGTGTAGTGTGGCTGACTGTCCTGTGTGTAGTGTGGCTGACTGTCCGTGGGGTCCTGTGTAGTGTGGCTGACTGTCCTGGGGTCCTGCGTAGTGTGGCTGACTGTCCTGGGGTCCTGTCCTGTGTAGTGTGTGGCTGACTGTCCTGGGGTCCTGCGTAGTGTGGCTGACTGTCCGGGGGTCCTGCGTAGTGTGGCTGACTGTCCTGGGGTCCTGTGTAGTGTGGCTGACTGTCCTGGGGTCCTGTGTAGTGTGGCTGACTGTCCTGTGTAGTGTGGCTGACTATCCTGTGTAGTGTGGCTGACTGTCCTGGGGTCCTGTGTAGTGTGGCTGACTGTCCTGTGTAGTGTGGCTGACTGTCCTGGGGTCCTGTGTAGTGTGGCTGACTGTCCTGGGGTCCTGTGTAGTGTGGCTGACTGTCCTGGGGTCCTGTGTTGTGTGGCTGACTGTCCTGGGGTCCTGTGTAGTGTGGCTGACTGTCCTGGGGTCCTGTGTAGTGTGGCTGACTGTCCTGGGGTCCTGTGTTGTGTGGCTGACTGTCCTGGGGTCCTGTGTAGTGTGGCTGACTGTCCTGGGGTCCTGTGTAGTGTGGCTGACTGTCCGGGGGTCCTGTGTAGTGTGGCTGCTGACTGTCCTGTGTAGTGTGGCTGACTGTCCTGGGGTCCTGCGTAGTGTGGCTGACTGTCCTGGGGTCCTGTGCTGAGTGTGGCTGACTGTCCTGTGTAGTGTGGCTGACTGTCCTGGGGTCCTGTGTAGTGTGGCTGACTGTCCTGGGGTCCTGTGTAGTGTGGCTGACTGTCCTGGGGTCCTGTGTAGTGTGGCTGACTGTCCGGGGGTCCTGTGTAGTGTGGCTGACTGTCCTGTGTAGTGTGGCTGACTGTCCTGTGTAGTGTGGCTGACTGTCCTGGGGTCCTGTGTAGTGTGGCTGACTGTCCTGGGGTCCTGTGTAGTGTGGCTGACTGTCCTGGGGTCCTGTGTAGTGTGGCTGACTGTCCTGGGGTCCTGTGTAGTGTGGCTGACTGTCCTGGGGTCCTGTGTAGTGTGGCTGACTGTCCTGGGGTCCTGTGTAGTGTGGCTGACTGTCCTGGGGTCCTGTGTGTGTGGCTGACTGTCCTGGGGTGTAGTGTGTGTGGCTGACTGTCCTGGGGTCCTGTGTTGTGTGGCTGACTGTCCTGGGGTCCTGTGTAGTGTGGCTGACTGGGGTCCTGTGTAGTGTGGCTGACTGTCCTGGGGTCCTGTGTAGTGTGGCTGACTGTCCTGGGGTCCTGTGTAGTGTGGCTGACTGTCCTGGGGTCCTGTGTAGTGTGGCTGACTGTCCTGGGGTGTAGTGTGGCTGACTGTCCTGGGGTCCTGTGTAGTGTGGCTGACTGTCCCGGGGTCCTGTGTAGTGTGGCTGACTGTCCTGGGGTCCTGTGTAGTGTGGCTGACTGTCCTGGGGTCCTGTGTAGTGTGGCTGACTGTGTCCTGGGGTCTGACTGTCCTGTTGTGTGGCTGACTGTCCTGTGTAGTGTGGCTGACTGTCCTGTGGTCCTGTGTTGTGTGGCTGACTGTCCTGTGTTGTGTGGCTGACTGTCCTGTGTAGTGTGGCTGACTGTCCGGGGGTCCTGTGTAGTGTGGCTGACTGTCCTGTGTAGTGTGGCTGACTGTCCTGTGGTCCTGTGTAGTGTGGCTGACTGTCCTGGGGTCCTGCGTAGTGTGGCTGACTGTCCTGGGGTCCTGTGTAGTGTGGCTGACTGTCCTGTGTAGTGTGGCTGACTGTCCTGGGGTCCTGTGTAGTGTGGCTGACTGTCCTGGGGTCCTGTGTAGTGTGGCTGACTGTCCTGGGGTCCTGTGTAGTGTGGCTGACTGTCCGGGGGTCCTGTGTAGTGTGGCTGACTGTCCTGTCCTGTGTAGTGTGGCTGACTGTCCTGGGGTCCTGCGTAGTGTGGCTGACTGTCCTGGGGTCCTGTGTAGTGTGGCTGACTGTCCTGGGGTCCTGTGTAGTGTGGCTGACTGTCCTGGGGTCCTGTGTAGTGTGGCTGACTGTCCTGGGGTCCTGTGTAGTGTGGCTGACTGTCCTGGGGTCCTGTGTAGTGTGGCTGACTGTCCTGGGGTCCTGTGTAGTGTGGCTGACTGTCCTGGGGTCCTGTGTTGTGTGGCTGACTGTCCGGGGGTCCTGTGTAGTGTGGCTGACTGTCCTGTGTAGTGTGGCTGACTGTCCTGGGGTCCTGTGTAGTGTGGCTGACTGTCCTGGGGTCCTGTGTTGTGTGGCTGACTGTCCTGGGGTCCTGTGTAGTGTGGCTGACTGTCCGGGGTCCTGTGCTGACTGTGTGGCTGACTGTCCGGGGGTCCTGTGTAGTGTGGCTGACTGTCCTGGGGTCCTGTGTAGTGTGGCTGACTGTCCTGGGGTCCTGTGTTGTGTGGCTGACTGTCCTGGGGTCCTGTGTTGTGTGGCTGACTGTCCTGGGGTCCTGTGTTGTGTGGCTGACTGTCCTGTGTAGTGTGGCTGACTGTCCTGGGGTCCTGTGTAGTGTGGCTGACTGTCCTGGGGTCCTGTGTAGTGTGGCTGACTGTCCTGGGGTCCTGTGTTGTGTGGCTGACTGTCCTGTGTAGTGTGGCTGACTGTCCTGTGGTCCTGTGTAGTGTGGCTGACTGTCCTGGGGTCCTGTGTTGTGTGGCTGACTGTCCCGGGGTCCTGTGTAGTGTGGCTGACTGTCCTGGGGTCCTGTGTAGTGTGGCTGACTGTCCTGGGGTCCTGTGTAGTGTGGCTGACTGTCCTGGGGTCCTGTGTTGTGTGGCTGACTGTCCTGTGTAGTGTGGCTGACTGTCCTGTGGTCCTGTGTAGTGTGGCTGACTGTCCTGGGGTCCTGTGTTGTGTGGCTGACTGTCCTGTGTAGTGTGGCTGACTGTCCTGTGGTCCTGTGTTGTGTGGCTGACTGTCCTGTGTTGTGTGGCTGACTGTCCTGTGTAGTGTGGCTGACTGTCCGGGGGTCCTGTGTAGTGTGGCTGACTGTCCTGTGTAGTGTGGCTGACTGTCCTGTGGTCCTGTGTAGTGTGGCTGACTGTCCTGGGGTCCTGTGTAGTGTGGCTGACTGTCCTGGGGTCCTGTGTAGTGTGGCTGACTGTCCTGGGGTCCTGTGTAGTGTGGCTGACTGTCCTGGGGTCCTGTGTAGTGTGGCTGACTGTCCTGTGTAGTGTGGCTGACTGTCCTGGGGTCCTGTGTAGTGTGGCTGACTGTCCTGTGTAGTGTGGGGTCCTGTGTTGTGTGGCTGACTGTCCTGGGGTCCTGTGTAGTGTGGCTGACTGTCCTGGGGTCCTGTGTAGTGTGGCTGACTGTCCTGTGTAGTGTGGCTGACTGTCCTGGGGTCCTGTGTAGTGTGGCTGACTGTCCTGGCTGACTGTCCTGGGGTCCTGTGTAGTGTGGCTGACTGTCCTGGGGTCCTGTGTAGTGTGGCTGACTGTCCTGGGGTCCTGTGTAGTGTGGCTGACTGTCCTGGGGTCCTGTGTTGTGTGGCTGACTGTCCTGGGGTCCTGTGTTGTGTGGCTGACTGTCCTGGGGTCCTGTGTAGTGTGGCTGACTGTCCTGGGGTCCTGTGTAGTGTGGCTGACTGTCCTGGGGTCCTGTGTAGTGTGGCTGACTGTCCTGGGGTCCTGTGTAGTGTGGCTGACTGTCCTGGGGTCCTGCGTAGTGTGGCTGACTGTCCTGGGGTCCTGCGTAGTGTGGCTGACTGTCCGGGGGTCCTGTGTAGTGTGGCTGACTGTCCCGGGGTCCTGTGTAGTGTGGCTGACTGTCCTGTGTAGTGTGGCTGACTGTCCTGTGTAGTGTGGCTGACTGTCCTGTGTAGTGTGGCTGACTGTCCTGTGTAGTGTGGCTGACTGTCCTGTGTAGTGTGGCTGACTGTCCTGTGTAGTGTGGCTGACTGTCCTGTGTAGTGTGGCTGACTGTCCTGTGTAGTGTGGCTGACTGTCCTGTGTAGTGTGGCTGACTGTCCTGTGTAGTGTGGCTGACTGTCCTGTGTAGTGTGGCTGACTGTCCTGGGGTCCTGTGTAGTGTGGCTGACTGTCCTGGGGTCCTGTGTAGTGTGGCTGACTGTCCTGGGGTCCTGGGGTCCTGTGTGTAGTGTGGCTGACTGTCCGGGGGTCCTGTGTAGTGTGGCTGACTGTCCTGGGGTCCTGTGTAGTGTGGCTGACTGTCCTGTGTAGTGTGGCTGACTGTCCGGGGGTCCTGTGTAGTGTGGCTGACTGTCCTGGGGTCCTGTGTAGTGTGGCTGACTGTCCTGTGTAGCGTGGCTGACTGTCCTGGGGTCCTGTGTAGTGTGGCTGACTGTCCTGTGTTGTGTGGCTGACTGTCCTGGGGTCCTGTGTAGTGTGGCTGACTGTCCCGGGGTCCTGTGTAGTGTGGCTGACTGTCCGGGGGTCCTGTGTAGTGTGTCTGACTGTCCTGGGGTCCTGTGTTGTGTGGCTGACTGTCCTGGGGTCCTGCGTAGTGTGGCTGACTGTCCGGGGGTCCTGTGTAGTGTGGCTGACTGTCCTGGGGTCCTGCGTAGTGTGGCTGACTGTCCTGGGGTCCTGACTGTAGTGTGGCTGACTGTCCGGGGTCCTGTGTAGTGTGGCTGACTGTCCTAGTGGGGTCCTGTGTAGTGTGGCTGACTGTCCTGGGGTCCTGTGTAGTGTGGCTGACTGTCCTGTGTAGTGTGGCTGACTGTCCTGGGGTCCTGTGTAGTGTGGCTGACTGTCCTGGGGTCCTGTGTAGTGTGGCTGACTGTCCTGGGGTCCTGTGTAGTGTGGCTGACTGTCCTGTGTAGTGTGGCTGACTGTCCCTGGGGTCCTGTGTAGTGTGGCTGACTGTCCTGTGTAGTGTGGCTGACTGTCCTGTCCTGTGTAGTGTGGCTGACTGTCCTGTGTAGTGTGGCTGACTGTCCTGTGTAGTGTGGCTGACTGTCCTGGGGTCCTGTGTAGTGTGGCTGACTGTCCTGGGGTCCTGTGTAGTGTGGCTGACTGTCTGGGGTCCTGTGGGGTCCTGTCCTGTGTAGTGTGGCTGACTGTCCTGGGGGTCCTGTGTAGTGTGGCTGACTGTCCTGGGGTCCTGTGTAGTGTGGCTGACTGTCCTGGGGTCCTGTGTGAGTGTGGCTGACTGTCCTGTGTAGTGTGGCTGACTGTCCTGGGGTCCTGTGTAGTGTGGCTGACTGTCCTGGGGTCCTGTGTAGTGTGGCTGACTGTCCTGTGTAGTGTGGCTGACTGTCCTGTGTAGTGTGGCTGACTGTCCTGGGGTCCTGTAGTGTGGCTGACTGTCCTGTGTAGTGTGGCTGACTGTCCTGGGGTCCTGTGTAGTGTGGCTGACTGTCCTGTGTAGTGTGGCTGACTGTCCTGTGTAGTGTGGCTGACTGTCCTGTGTAGTGTGGCTGACTGTCCTGTGTAGTGTGGCTGACTCCTGGGGTCCTGTGTAGTGTGGCTGACTGTCCTGTGGGGTCCTGTGTAGTGTGGCTGACTGTCCTGGGGTCCTGTGTAGTGTGGCTGACTGTCCTGGGGTCCTGTGTAGTGTGGCTGACTGTCCTGGGGTCCTGTAGTGTGGGACTGTCCTGTGTAGTGTGGCTGACTGTCCTGGCTGGTCCTGTGTAGTGTGGCTGACTGTCCCGGGGTCCTGTGTAGTGTGGCTGACTGTCCTGGGGTCCTGTGTAGTGTGGCTGACTGTCCTGTGTAGTGTGGCTGACTGTCCTGGGGTCCTGTGTAGTGTGGCTGACTGTCCGGGGGTCCTGTGTAGTGTGGCTGACTGTCCTGGGGTCCTGTGTAGTGTGGCTGACTGTCCTGGGGTCCTGTGTAGTGTGGCTGACTGTCCTGTGTAGTGTGGCTGACTGTCCTGTGTAGTGTGGCTGACTGTCCTGGGGTCCTGTGTAGTGTGGCTGACTGTCCTGTGTAGTGTGGCTGACTGTCCTGTCCTGTGTAGTGTGGCTGACTGTCCTGTGTAGTGTGGCTGACTGTCCTGTGTAGTGTGGCTGACTGTCCTGGGGTCCTGTGTAGTGTGGCTGACTGGGGTCCTGTGTAGTGTGGCTGACTGTCCTGGGGTCCTGTGTAGTGTGGCTGACTGTCCTGTCCTGTAGTGTGGCTGACTGTCCTGGGGTCCTGTGTAGTGTGGCTGACTGTCCTGGGGTCCTGTGTAGTGTGGCTGACTGTCCTGTGTAGTGTGGCTGACTGTCCTGTGTAGTGTGGCTGACTGTCCTGTGTAGTGTGGCTGACTGTCCTGTCCTGTGTAGTGTGGCTGACTGTCCTGTGTAGTGTGGCTGACTGTCCTGTCCTGTGTAGTGTGGCTGACTGTCCTGTGTAGTGTGGCTGACTGTCCTGTGTAGTGTGGCTGACTGTCCTGTGTAGTGTGGCTGACTGTCCTGTGTAGTGTGGCTGACTGTCCTGGGGTCCTGTGTAGTGTGGCTGACTGTCCTGGGGTCCTGTGTAGTGTGGCTGACTGTCCGGGGGTCCTGTGTAGTGTGGCTGACTGTCCTGGGGTCCTGTGTAGTGTGGCTGACTGTCCTGGGGTCCTGTGTAGTGTGGCTGACTGTCCTGGGGTCCTGTGTAGTGTGGCTGACTGTCCTGTGTAGTGTGGCTGACTGTCCTGGGGTCCTGTGTAGTGTGGCTGACTGTCCTGGGGTCCTGTGTAGTGTGGCTGACTGTCCTGGGGTCCTGTGTAGTGTGGCTGACTGTCCTGTGTAGTGTGGCTGACTGTCCTGGGGTCCTGTGTAGTGTGGCTGACTGTCCTGTGTTGTGTGGCTGACTGTCCTGGGGTCCTGTGTAGTGTGGCTGACTGTCCTGTGTAGTGTGGCTGACTGTCCTGGGGTCCTGTGTAGTGTGGCTGACTGTCCTGTAGTGTGGCTGACTGTCCTGGGGTCCTGTGTAGTGTGGCTGACTGTCCTGGGGTCCTGTGTAGTGTGGCTGACTGTCCTGGGGTCCTGTGTAGTGTGGCTGACTGTCCTGGGGTCCTGTGTAGTGTGGCTGACTGTCCTGGGGTCCTGTGTAGTGTGGCTGACTGTCCTGGGGTCCTGTGTAGTGTGGCTGACTGTCCTGGGGTCCTGTGTAGTGTGGCTGACTGTCCTGGGGTCCTGTGTAGTGTGGCTGACTGTCCTGGGGTCCTGTGTAGTGTGGCTGACTGTCCTGGGGTCCTGTGTGTGCTGGCTGACTGTCCTGTGTTGTGTGGCTGACTGTCCTGTGTAGTGTGGCTGACTGTCCTGGGGTCCTGTGTAGTGTGGCTGACTGTCCTGGGGTCCTGTGTAGTGTGGCTGACTGTCCTGGGGTCCTGTGTAGTGTGGCTGACTGTCCGGGGGTCCTGTGTAGTGTGGCTGACTGTCCTGGGGTCCTGTGTTGTGTGGCTGACTGTCCTGTGTTGTGTGGCTGACTGTCCTGTGTTGTGTGGCTGACTGTCCTGTGTAGTGTGGCTGACTGTCCTGGGGTCCTGTGTTGTACAGTACCAGTGAAAAGTTTGGACACACCTACTCAAGGGTTTTCTTAATTTTTTAAAACTATTTTCTACATTTTCTTCATAGAATAATAGTGAAGACATCACAACTATGAAATAACACATATGGAATCATGTAGTAACCAAAAAAGTGATAAAACAAATCAAAATATATTTTATATTCTTCAAAGTAGCCAACACGTTATTTCATAGTTTTGATGTCTTCACTATTCAGACTACAGACTAATACAGAGAGTATGGATGGGATTGTGGCAGAGCTGCATTTAACATTTGGATAACGAAGATATTTTCAGCATATTCTTAATGAAATAAACAAAACTCTAAATGGTCAGTTTCACAGACACAGAGTAAGCCTTGGACCAAAAAGTTCTCAAATCGGGACTCTCCATCGAAAATAGTATTTTCGTCCTTAGATTTAGATGTTGTGTTAGACCGCCCCCTTGTGGTCGTTGATGGGACAGTTGGTTTCTGCCTGCATTCATCTCAACGATGTGAAGCCAAACATACGGACGTCAACATACACAAACACCTACCTGTATTTTCCTGTCCTCACTTGGACACCCTTCATTCCACAGTGTTGGGCCCCGCCCACATCATTCACCAGATCATCACCAATCATCAGAGTCTGAGAGAGAGACAGAGAGAAAGGAAGGCGAGAGAGAGAGAGAGAGAGAGAGAGAGAGAGAGAGAGAGAGAGAGAGAGAGAGAGAGAGGAGAGAGAGAGGAGAGAGAGAGAGGAGAGAGAGAGAGAGAGAGAGGAGGAGGAGAGGAGAGAAAGGAAGGCGAGAGAGAAGAGAGAACTTTACTTGCTTTCGCAATGTTAACACATGTTTCCCATGCCAATAAAGCCCCTTGAATTGAATTGAGAAAGGAAGGTGAGAGAGAGAGAGAGAGAGAGGAGAGGGGTGAGAGCGAGGAGGAGAGGAGAGAAGAGAGGAGAGAGACAAAAAGGAGAAAGGAGAGAGACAGAAAGGAGAGAAAAAGGAGAGAAACAGAAAGAGAGCAGGAGGGTGGCTCAGAATCCTGTGTAACTGAATGTGTGCGCTGGATTTAGTTTTTAAACCTACCTGGTGTGACTGAATCCCCATGTCGGAACCTTCTGAAAGAACATGGGGTCTGGTTTCCCAACGACCTCAGCTTCTACATCACAGGCATACTGATGGAGAGAAACAGGACCTCAGCTTCTACATCACAGGCATACTGATGGAGAGAAACACAAGGACCTCAGCTTCTACATCACAGGCATACTGATGGAGAGAAACACAACGACCTCAGAACATCACTGGCATACTGATGGAGAGAAACACAACGACCTCAGCTTCTACATCACAGACATACTGATGGAGAGAAACACAACGACCTCAGCTTCTACATCACTGGCATACTGATGGAGAGAAACACAACGACCTCAGCTTCTACATCACTGGCATACTGATGGAGAGAAACACTGAATCTACATCGCTGGATTTGGAGAGAAACACAAGACCTCAGCTTTTACAACCATACTGATGGTGTGACTGAATCCCACAGGCATACTGATCAAGAACCTTCTGAAAGCATACTGATGGAGAGGACCTCAGCTTCTACATCACTGGCATACTGATGGAGAGAAACACAATGACCTCAGCTTCCACATCACTGGCATACTGATGGAGAGAAACACAACGACCTCAGCTTCTACATCACTGGCATACTGATGGAGAGAAACACAACGACCTCAGCTTCTACATCACTGGCATACTGATGGAGAGAAACACAACGACCTCAGCTTCTACATCACAGGCATACTGATGGAGAGAAACACAACGACCTCAGCTTCTACATCACTGGCATACTGATGGAGAGAAACACAACGACCTCAGCTTCTACATCACTGGCATACTGATGGAGAGAAACACAACGACCTCAGCTTCTACATCACTGGCATACTGATGGAGAGAAACACAACGACCTCAGCTTCTACATCACTGGCATACTGATGGAGAGAAACACAACGACCTCAGCTTCTACATCACTGGCATACTGATGGAGAGAAACACAACGACCTCAGCTTCTACATCACTGGCATACTGATGGAGAGAAACACAACGACCTCAGCTTCTACATCACTGGCATACTGATGGAGAGAAACACAGACGACCGTTGACAAACACAAGTTCCCACAAAGGTCTCAAGGAGATATCAACGTGCTTTGACTTTTAAAAAATTAAATGTTTTTATAAGGAGGTGAGGTTGACTTTTTTTTTAAATATATATAAATATTTATTTATTAATTTTATACACTCATCTGTTACTGTCACTTTGTCACATTTTCTAATATCTTTTCATTTTTGTTTTGAATGTTAATAATTGTAAAATGCAAAAATAAAACATATATTTTTAAACTCACCTACTGTGTGTGTAGCGTAATATCACCCACCTCCAATGCCTTCATGTAAACCCCAACATCCAGGTTCAGGCCTTCATCCTCTTTGTAGTACTTCCTGTAAAGAGCACACAGTGGACCTCAGGGTTAAAGTAGAGGTCACTTCCTGTAAAGATCACACAGTGGACCTCAGGGTTAAAGTAGAGGTCACTTCCTATAAAGATCACACAGTGGACCTCAGGGTTAAAGTAGAGCTGTAGGTCACTTCCTATAAAGATCACACAGTGGACCTCAGGGTTAAAGTAGAGGTCACTTCCTGTAAAGATCACACAGTGGACCTCAGGGTTAAAGTAGAGGTCACTTCCTGTAAAGAGCACACAGTGGACCTCAGGGTTAAAGTAGAGGTCACTTCCTGTAAAGATCACACAGTGGACCTCAGGGTTAAAGTAGAGGTCACTTCCTATAAAGATCACACAGTGGACCTCAGGGTTAAAGTAGAGCTGTAGGTCACTTCCTATAAAGATCACACAGTGGACCTCAGGGTTAAAGTAGAGGTCACTTCCTGTAAAGATCACTTCAGGGTTAAAGTAGAGGTCACTTCCTGTAAAGATCACACAGTGGACCTCAGGGTTAAAGTAGAGCTGTAGGTCACTTCCTGTAAAGATCACACAGTGGACCTCAGGGTTAAAGTAGAGCTGTAGGTAACTTCCTATAAAGATCACACAGTGGACCTCAGGGTTAAAGTAGAGCTGTAGGTCACTTCCTATAAAGATCACACAGTGGACCTCAGGGTTAAAGTAGAGGTCACTTCCTGTAAAGATCACACAGTGGACCTCAGGGTTAAAGTAGAGGTTACTTCCTGTAAAGAGCACACAGTGGACCTCAGGGTTAAAGTAGAGCTGTAGGTCACTTCCTGTAAAGATCACACAGTGGACCTCAGGGTTAAAGTAGAGCTGTAGGTCACTTCCTATAAAGATCACACAGTGGACCTCAGGGTTAAAGTAGAGGTCACTTCCTGTAAAGATCACACAGTGGACCTCAGGGTTAAAGTAGAGCTGTAGCTAACTTCCTGTAAAGATCAGAGAGAAGAGAGGACTGGGAGTGAGGGAGGGAGTGAGTGAGGGAGTGAACTCAGGGTTAAAGTAGAGCTGAAGGAATATCCTTCTGAATAAATCAGGCCTTTATTACTGGGTTGTTACTACACAATAATAACATTATTATCCAAGAATAAAGTGAGGGAGAGAGAGAGTGAGGGAGTGAGAGAGAGAGAGTGAGTGAGAGTGAGGGAGTGAGAGAGAGAGTGAGGGAGTGAGAGAGAGAGTGAGGGAGTGAGAGAGTGAGAGAGAGAGTGAGGGAGTGAGGGAGTGAGGGAGTGAGAGTGAGTGAGAGAGAGTGAGGGAGTGAGAGAGAGAGTGAGGGAGTGAGTGAGAGAGTGAGGGAGTGAGAGAGAGAGTGAGGGAGTGAGAGAGAGTGAGAGTGAGAGTGAGGGAGTGAGAGAGTGAGGGAGAGAGAGAGAGTGAGGGAGTGAGAGAGAGAGTGAGGGAGTGAGAGAGAGTGAGGGAGTGAGAGAGAGAGTGAGGGAGTGAGAGAGTGAGGGAGTGAGAGAGTGAGGGAGTGAGAGAGTGAGGGAGTGAGAGAGAGAGTGAGTGAGTGAGTGCTCACACCTACCCTCTGCCCAGAGAGAACAGTACTGGTTTCTCCAGCCCTATGAGAACTCTGAAGGCATCGTTGAGGTTCTGGTAGGAGAACTTCTCTGCTGCGTCTCCTATGACAACACAGTTTGGGTTGGCCTTTTCAACACTGTCAAACTCAGGGACAACACCTGCAACGAACCAAACAAACACGGTATACATGATCACTTTGTATAGAAATAGACTAATTTAAAAAAAAAAAAAAAAAACGTTATTGCCCATTAAGTAACACAGAATGGGAAATTGTCTCAGGTGCTCTGGCTTGCATTAAAAGGAGAACAGACATAAAAACACAGACATTGAGCATTTCTATGTCAGTTCAGCAACTTATTTAGGATCTCTCAGTGATTTATCCCGGGGAAAAGGGACTGGTTTTGGCCCGTCATTGTAAATAAGAATTTGTTCTTAAAACTGTCTTGCCTAGTTAAATAAATAAAAAGTTACATTTAAAAAAAAAAAAAAAAAATCATTAACATGAATAATCAATACCGTCATAGACCAGCAGGTGGGGTCGTAGCCCCCTCTCCTTCAGGACAGCCACGGCAGCAGGGGCTGGGGAGAACACCTCAGACACACACATATCAAAGCCCATCCTCTGCAGCTTGGCTACAAACACCTCCCGTGTGGCCTGGGTCTCGTTGGTACAGAAGCGCACCTGCAGGTCCGAGGCCTTCAGCCTGTACGGAGAAAGCTTTTTTGGACATAATCCATTTTTTTTTTTACATTTGAGTCATTTGGGCAGATGTTGTTATCCAGAGCGATTTACAGTGAAGTGTATTCATCATAAATTAGCTAGGTGAGACGACCGCAAATCTCAAGTAGTATTCATAGTAGTTCTTCCGTTTTAAATCAAGGATATTATTTATCCATGCACCTGCTGGTAGTAAGTCCAGGTGAGTTTTCTGTTCTAATAGGAGTTTGATATTATAACCTTGGTTAGACTGCAGAACAGATACAGTGACACCACATTCTCTACTTTATTCTGAACCAAAAAAAACAAAAAACAAGAGAAATAGAAACAAATCCCATCATTAGGATACAATGAACCTCTGCATGTCTCCTCCCGAAAGGACATTGAACTGATCTGCACGTTTACACATTACATTTATTTTTGTATTTCATTGGGATTGTAGAAATAATATATTCAGTGCTTCAGTGAGTGACAGCTCTGAAGCAATCTTGCCACCACACTCCCTTATCAGTTTTGAACGTCTGACATTAGGTTACACAGCAGACTGACCCCCCCAAAACCAGACTCACCTGAGACTAACCCATTCCATAGTTAAACAGCATTCCGAGTTGTTCTAATCTAATACTTCTATCTGAAGGAGTCTCGCTAACAATATGTTTCCACCCGGGTCCACTGTATGCCACTGGGCATAGCTCGACGTCTACCTAGTAGCTTACCGAACCTCCTCACCTTTTCACCGCTTCTACGGAGCCTGGAATTGGTGTGCCGCCGTCTTCTCCAGCATCATATAAGACGCCGCACATGTCTAAAATCACACCTTTCAGACTTTTGACAGAGTCTTCCCAGCTGGTAGCTGACATGACGAAAAAGTGACACAGTAAAAAGAGCTGATTTTTCTTCTTCTTCTGTATCGCATCCAACGTTTAGCTGCGTACAGCGCCACCTACTGTACCGGAGTGGGAGGCCAGTCACAGCCTCCCAACATTAAATTCTCTTCATTATTCCTGTTCCGCTGAGTAATTAAAATAGCGACCTAGACAACATCACCTACACTCATTAAAACCCCACTACCCAATTCCACTACCTTGATCCTATCTGTTCCTGCACCATGCCAACGGCCTGGGAGTACACCACCACTCATTAAAACCCACTACCTCATTCCACTACACAGTTAAATGTACGCTGCACCTTGGTCCTCATCCTTCAACAGCCATGACACTAAAGCGTTGCCTTCACTGATTCAACTGGCCCCCAACTCCTTTCTCACCCAGCCTGAAACCACACTAAAGCCAAAGGTCCACTTTCTCCAACAATGTCACTCCTACTGGTCCAGATTGTTCTCTACCTGGACTGTTTATATTGACCCCCACCCCCCCAACTTTGACCCCCCCACCTTTGTTTTCACACTGCTGCTACCCACTGTTTATTATCTATGCATAGTCACTGTACCCCTACCTACATGTACAAATTACCTCGACTAACCTGCACCCCCGCACATTGACTCTGTACCGGTACCCCCTGTATATAGTCTCCACATTGACTCTGTACCGGTACCCCCTGTATATAGTCTCCACATTGACTCTGTACCGGTACCCCCTGTATATAGCCTCTACATTGACTCTGTTCCGGTACCCCCTGTATATAGCTTCCACATTGACTCTGTACCTGTACCCCCTGTGTATAGCCTCTACATTGACTCTGTACCAGTACCCCCTGTATATAGCCTCTACATTGACTCTGTTCCGGTACCCCCTGTATATAGCCTCCACATTGACTCTGTACCGGTACCCCCTGTATATAGCCTCCACATTGACTCTGTACCGGTACCCCCTGTATAAAGCCTCTACATTGACTCTGTTCCGGTACCCCCTGTATATAGCCTCCACATTGACTCTGTACCTGTACCCCCTGTATATAGCCTCCACATTGACTCTGTACAGGTACCCCCTGTATATAGCCTCCACATTGACTCTGTTCCGGTACCCCCTGTATATAGCCTCCACATTGACTCTGTACCGGTACCCCCTGTATATAGCCTCCACATTGACTCTGTACTGGTACCCCCTGTATATAGACTCCACATTGACTCTGTGCCGGTACCCCCTGTATATAGCCTCTACATTGACTCTGTTCTGGTACCCCCTGTATATAGCCTCCACATTGACTCTGTACCGGTACCCAATGTATATTGCCTCTACATTGCCTCTGTACCGGTACCCCCTGTATATAGCCTCCACATTGACTCTGTACCGGTACCCCCTGTATATAGCCTCCACATTGACTCTGTTCCGGTACCCCCTGTATATAGCCTCCACATTGACTCTCTACCGGTACCCTCTGTATATAGTCTCTACTTTGACTCGGGGATTTGAACTTGCACTCTTCCAGTTACTAGTCCAACACTCTAACCACTAGGCTACCCTGCCGCCCCTCCACTCTAACCACTAGGCTACCCTGCCGCCCCTCCACTCTAACCACTAGGCTACCCTGCCGCCCTCTACACTCTAACCACTAGGCTACCCTGCCGCCCCTCCACTCTAACCACTAGGCTACCCTGCCGCTCCTCCACTCTAACCACTAGGGTACCCTGCCGCCCCTCCACTCTAACCACTAGGCTACCCTGCCGCCTCTACACTCTAACCACTAGGCTACCCTGCCGCCCCTCCACTCTAACCACTAGGGTACCCTGCCGCCCCTCCACTCTAACCACTAGGCTACCCTGCCGCCCCTCCACTCTAACCACTAGTCTACCCTGCCGCCTCTACACTCTAACCACTAGGCTACCCTGCCGCCTCTACACTCTAACCACTAGGCTACCCTGCCGCCTCTACACTCTAACCACTAGGCTACCCTGCCGCCTCTACACTCTAACCACTAGGCTACCTGCCGCCTCTACACTCTAACCACTAGGCTACCCTGCCGCCTCTACACTCTAACCACTAGGCTACCCTGCCGCCTCTACACTCTAACCACTAGGCTACCCTGCCGCCTCTACACTCTAACCACTAGGCTACCCTGCCGCCTCTACACTCTAACCACTAGGCTACCCTGCCGCCTCTACACTCTAACCACTAGGCTACCCTGCCGCCTCTACACTCTAACCACTAGGCTACCCTGCCGCCCTCTACACTCTAACCACTAGGCTACCCTGCCGCCTCTACACTCTAACCACTAGGCTACCTGCCGCCTCTAACCACTAGGCTACCCTGCCGCCTCTACACTCTAACCACTAGGCTACCCTGCCACCTCTACACTCTAACCACTAGGCTACCCTGCCGCCTCTACACTCTAACCACTAGGCTACCCTGCCGCCTCTACACTCTAACCACTAGGCTACCCTGCCGCCCCAAAGGCCGGCAGATGGTATTATTGAGTCGTTTCATTTTACCTTTCAAAAGGAATGCACACAGCTGGCCATACATGCAGACTGCTGCAACCTGATTGGCTGAGCGCGATACGCAAACATCCGGGGACTAAGCATAAAACAAAATCTAATGTGATCCCCTTTTTAGATGTCATTTTAAAGGCAGAAAAATGTGAAGACTGTGCAATGGGTGTGTGTGTTAGACTTTCACTAACGACTGTATACAGGCCAATTAGTTATACTCATCAATAAAGACCTTTTAGTTATACTCATCAATAAAGACCTTTTAGTTATACTTATCAATAAGGACCTTTTAGTTATACTTATCAATAAAGACCTTTTAGTTATACTCATCAATAAAGACCTTTTAGTTATACTCATCAATAAAGACCTTTTAGTTATAATTATCAATAAAGACCTTTTAGTTATACTTATCAATAAAGACCTTTTAGTTATACTTATCAATAAAGACCTTTTAGTTATACTCATCAATAAAGACCTTTTAGTTATACTTATCAATAAAGACCTTTTAGTTATACTTATCAGTAAGGACCTTTTAGTTATACTTATCAATAAAGACCTTTTAGTTAGGTGTAGTAGACCTTACAGTGAAATGCTGAATACAACAGGTGTAGTAGACCTCACAGTGAAATGCTGAATACAACAGGTGTAGTAGACCTTACAGTGAAATACTGAATACAAAAGGTGTAGTAGACCTTACAGTGAAATACTGAATACAACAGGTGTAGTAGACCTTACAGTGAAATGCTGAATACAACAGGTGTAGTAGACCTCACAGTGAAATGCTGAATACAACAGGTGTAGTAGACCTTACAGTGAAATACTGAATACAACAGGTGTAGTAGACCTTACAGTGAAATGCTGAATACAACAGGTGTAGTAGACCTCACAGTGAAATGCTGAATACAACAGGTGTAGTAGACCTTACAGTGAAATACTGAATACAACAGGTGTAGTAGACCTTACAGTGAAATGCTGAATACAACAGGTGTAGTAGACCTCACAGTGAAATGATAGGCTATATAGAGTAGAGAGGCTATACAGAGTAGAGTGGCTAAATACAGTAGAGAGGCTATATACAGTAGAGAGGCTATATAGAGTAGAGAGGCTATATAAGGTAGAGGCTATATACAGTAGAGGTTATATACAGTAGAGAGGCTATATACAGTAGAGAGGCTACATACAGTAGAGAGGCTATATACAGTAGAGGGGCTATATACAGTAGAGGTTATATACAGTAGAGAGGCTATATACAGTAGAGAGGCTACATACAGTAGAGAGGCTATATACAGTAGAGATTAAATACAGTAGAGAGGCTATATACAGTAGAGAGGTTATATACAGTAGAGGCTATATTCAGTAGAGAGGCTATATACAGTAGAGAGGCTATATACAGTAGAGAGGATATATAGAGTAGAGAGGCTATATACAGTAGAGGCTATATACAGTAGAGGTTATATACAGTAGAGAGGCTATATACAGTAGAGAGGCTATATACAGTAGAGAGGCTATATAAGGTAGAGGCTATATACAGTAGAGAGGCTATATACAGTAGAGGGGCTATATACAGTAGAGAGGCTATATACAGTAGAGAGGTTATATACAGTAGAGAGGTTATATACGGTAGAGAGGCTATATACAGTAGAGAGGCTATATACAGTAGAGAAGTTGTATACAGTAGAGAGGCTATATACAGTAGAGAGGTTATATACAGTAGAGAGGCTATATACAGTAGAGAGGTTATATACAGTAGAGAGGCTATATACAGTAGAGAGGCTATATACAGTAGAGAGGTTATATACAGTAGAGAGGCTATATACAGTAGAGAGGCTATATACAGTAGAGGGGTTATATACAGTATAGCGGTTATATACAGTAGAGAGGCTATATACAGTAGAGAGGCTATATACAGTAGAGAGGTTATATACAGTAGAGAGGCTATATACAGTAGAGAGGCTATATACAGTAGAGAGGTTATATACAGTAGAGAGGCTACATACAGTAGAGAGGTTATATACAGTAGATAGGTTATATACAGTAGAGAGGCTATATACAGTAGAGAGGCTATATACAGTAGAGAGGCTACATACAGTAGAGAGGTTATATACAGTAGAGAGGCTATATACAGTAGAGATGCTATATACAGTAGAGGCTATATACAGTAGAGGCTATATACAGTAGAGGCTATATACAGTAGAGAGGCTATATACAGTAGAGATGCTATATACAGTAGAGGCTATATACAGTAAAGAGGCTACATACAGTAGAGGCTATATACAGTAGAGAGGCTATATACAGTAGAGAGGTTATATACAGTAGAGAGGCTATATACAGTAGAGAGGCTATATACAGTAGAGAGGTTATATACAGTAGAGAGGTTGTATCCAGTAGAGAGGTTATATACAGTAGAGAGGTTATATACAGTAGAGAGGCTATATACAGTAGAGAGGTTATATACAGTAGAGAGGCTATATACAGTAGAGAGGCTATATACAGTAGAGAGGTTATATACAGTAGAGAGGTTATATACAGTAGAGAGGCTATATACAGTAGAGAGGCTATATACAGTAGAGAGGTTGTATACAGTAGAGATGCTATATACAGTAGAGACAATATACAGTAGAGTGGCTATATACAGTAGAGAGGCTATATACAGTAGAGATGCTATATACAGTAGAGGCAATATACAGTAGAGAGGCTATATACAGTAGAGAAGTTGTATACAGTAGAGAGGTTATATACAGTAGAGAGGTTATATACAGTAGAGAGGTTATATACAGTAGAGAGGTTATATACAGTAGAGAGGTTATATACAGTAGAGAGGCTATATACAGTAGAGAGGTTATATACAGTAGAGAGGTTATATACAGTAGAGAGGTTATATACAGTAGAGAGGTTATATACAGTCGAGAGGCTATATACAGTAGAGATGCTATATACAGTAGAGGCTATATACAGTAGAGGCTATATACAGTAGAGAGGCTATATACAGTAGAGAGGTTATATACAGTAGAGAGGTTATATACAGTAGAGAGGTTATATGCAGTCGAGAGGCTATATGCAGTAGAGAGTGCTATATACAGTAGAGGCTATATACAGTAGAGAGGCTATATACAGTAGAGAGGTTATATACAGTAGAGAGGTTGTATCCAGTAGAGATGTTATATACAGTAGAGAGGTTATATACAGTAGAGAGGTTATATACAGTCGAGAGGCTACATACAGTAGAGAGGTTATATCCAGTAGAGAGGTTGTATCCAGTAGAGATGTTATATACAGTAGAGAGGTTATATACAGTAGAGAGGCTATATACAGTAGAGAGGTTGTATACAGTAGAGAGGTTATATACAGTAGAGAGGTTATATACAGTAGAGAGGTT
>NW_027008435.1:30000-38927 GCF_036934945.1 Oncorhynchus masou masou | reverse complement strand
ACCTCTACTTTAACCCTGAGGTCCACTGTGTGATCTTTATAGGAAGTGACCTACAGCTCTACTTTAACCCTGAGGTCCACTGTGTGATCTTTATAGGAAGTGACCTCTACTTTAACCCTGAGGTCCACTGTGTGATCTTTACAGGAAGTGACCTCTACTTTAACCCTGAGGTCCACTGTGTGCTCTTTACAGGAAGTACTACAAAGAGGATGAAGGCCTGAACCTGGATGTTGGGGTTTACATGAAGGCATTGGAGGTGGGTGATATTACGCTACACACACAGTAGGTGAGTTTAAAAATATATATATATTATTTTTGCATTTTACAATTATTAACATTCAAAACAAAAATGAAAAGATATTAGAAAATGTGACAGTAACAGATGAGTGTATAAAATAAATAAAAAAATATTTATATATATTTTAAAAAAAAAGTCAACCTCACTTCCTTATAAAAACATTTTCTTTTTTTAAAGTCAAAGCATGTTTATCTCCCCTTTGTGGGAACTTGTGTTTGTCAACGGTCGTTGTGTTTCTCTCCATCAGTATGCCAGTGATGTGGAAGCTGAGGTCGTTGTGTTTCTCTCCATCAGTATGCCTGTGATGTAGAAGCTGAGGTCGTTGTGTTTCTCTCCATCAGTATGCCAGTGATGTGGAAGCTGAGGTCGTTGTGTTTCTCTCCATCAGTATGCCAGTGATGTAGAAGCTGAGGTCGTTGTGTTTCTCTCCATCAGTATGCCAGTGATGTAGAAGCTGAGGTCGTTGTGTTTCTCTCCATCAGTATGCCAGTGATGTAGAAGCTGAGGTCGTTGTGTTTCTCTCCATCAGTATGCCAGTGATGTAGAAGCTGAGGTCGTTGTGTTTCTCTCCATCAGTATGCCAGTGATGTAGAAGCTGAGGTCGTTGTGTTTCTCTCCATCAGTATGCCAGTGATGTAGAAGCTGAGGTCGTTGTGTTTCTCTCCATCAGTATGCCTGTGATGTAGAAGCTGAGGTCATTGGGAAACCAGACCCCATGTTCTTTCAGAAGGTTCTAGACGACATGGGGATTCAGTCACACCAGGTAGGTTTAAAAACTAAATCCAGCGCACACATTCAGTTACACAGGATTCTGAGCCACCCTCCTGCTCTCTTTCTGTTTCTCTCCTTTTACTCTCCTTTCTGTTTCTCTCCTTTCTCCCGTTTGTCTCTCTCCTTTCTCCTTTGTCTCTCTCTCCTCCTGCTCTCTTTCTGTTTCTCTCCTTTTTCTCTCCTTTCTGTCTCTCTCCTTTCTCCTTTTTGTCTCTCTCCTCTCCTCTCTTCTCTCCTCTCTCTCTCCTCCTCGCTCTCGCTCTCACCCCTCTCCTCTCTCTCACCTTCCTTTCTCTCTCTCTCCTCTCTCTCTCGCCTTCCTTTCTCTCTCTCTCCTCTCTCTCCTCTCTCCTCTCCCCTCTCTCCCCTCTCTCCTCTCTCTCTCTCTCTCTCTCTCTCTCTCTCTCTCTCTCTCTCTCTCTCTCTCTCCTCTCTCTCTCTCTCTCTCCTCTCTCTCTCTCTCTCTCGCCTTCCTTTCTCTCTGTCTCTGTCTCTCTCTCAGACTCTGATGATTGGTGATGATCTGGCGAATGATGTGGGCGGGGCCCAACACTGTGGAATGAAGGGTGTCCAAGTGAGGACAGGAAAATACAGGTAGGTGTTTGTGTATGTTGACGTCCGTATGTTTGGCTTCGCATCGTTGAGATGAATGCAGGCAGAAACCAACTGTCCCATCAGCGACCACAAGGGGGCGGTCTAACACAACATCTAAATCCAAGGCCGGAAAATACTATTTTCGATGGAGAGTCCCGAATTGAGAACTTTTTGGTCCAAGGCTTACTCTGTGTCTGTGAAACTGACCATTTAGAGTTTTGGTTATTTCATTAAGAATATGCTGAAAATATCTTCGTTATCCAAATGTTAAATGCAGCTCTGCCACAATCCCATCCATACTCTCTGTATTAGTCTGTAGTCTGAATAGTGAAGACATCAAAACTATGAAATAACATGTTGGCTACTTTGAAGAATATAAAATATATTTTGATTTGTTTTATCACTTTTTTGGTTACTACATGATTCCATATGTGTTATTTCATAGTTGTGATGTCTTCACTATTATTCTATGAAGAAAATGTAGAAAATAGTTTTAAAAAATTAAGAAAACCCTTGAGTAGGTGTGTCCAAACTTTTCACTGGTACTGTACAACACAGGACCCCAGGACAGTCAGCCACACTACACAGGACAGTCAGCCACACTACACAGGACAGTCAGCCACACTACACAGGACCACAGGACAGTCAGCCACACTACACAGGACCCCAGGACAGTCAGCCACACTACACAGGACCCCAGGACAGTCAGCCACACTACACAGGACAGTCAGCCACACTACACAGGACCCCAGGACAGTCAGCCACACTACACAGGACCCCAGGACAGTCAGCCACACTACACAGGACAGTCAGCCACACTACACAGGACCCCAGGACAGTCAGCCACACTACACAGGACAGTCAGCCACACTACACAGGACCCCAGGACAGTCAGCCACACTACACAGGACCCCAGGACAGTCAGCCACACTACACAGGACCCCAGGACAGTCAGCCACACTACACAGGACCCCAGGACAGTCAGCCACACTACACAGGACCCCAGGACAGTCAGCCACACTACACAGGACCCCAGGACAGTCAGCCACACTACACAGGACCCCAGGACAGTCAGCCACACTACACAGGACCCCAGGACAGTCAGCCACACTACACAGGACCCCAGGACAGTCAGCCACACAACACAGGACAGTCAGCCACACTACACAGGACAGTCAGCCACACTACACAGGACAGTCAGCCACACTACACAGGACAGTCAGCCACACTACACAGGACAGTCAGCCACACTACACAGGACAGTCAGCCACACTACACAGGACAGTCAGCCACACTACACAGGACAGTCAGCCACACTACACAGGACAGTCAGCCACACTACACAGGACAGTCAGCCACACTACACAGGACCCCAGGACAGTCAGCCACACTACACAGGACCCCAGGACAGTCAGCCACACTACACAGGAACCCGGGACAGTCAGCCACACTACACAGGACCCCAGGACAGTCAGCCACACTACACAGGACCCCAGGACAGTCAGCCACACTACACAGGAACCCGGGACAGTCAGCCACACTACACAGGACCCCAGGACAGTCAGCCACACTACACAGGACCCCAGGACAGTCAGCCACACTACACAGGACAGTCAGCCACACTACACAGGACCCCAGGACAGTCAGTCACACTACACAGGACCCCAGGACAGTCAGCCACACTACACAGGACACCAGGACAGTCAGCCACACTACACAGGACCCCAGGACAGTCAGCCACACTACACAGGACACCAGGACAGTCAGCCACACTACACAGGACACCAGGACAGTCAGCCACACTACACAGGACCCCAGGACAGTCAGCCACACTACACAGGACAGTCAGCCACACTACACAGGACCCCAGGACAGTCAGCCACACTACACAGGACCCCAGGACAGTCAGCCACACTACACAGGACCCCAGGACAGTCAGCCACACTACACAGGACCCCAGGACAGTCAGCCACACTACACCGGACCCCAGGACAGTCAGCCACACTACACAGGACCCCAGGACAGTCAGCCACACTACACAGGACCCCAGGACAGTCAGCCACACTACACAGGACAGTCAGCCACACTACACAGGACCCCCGGACAGTCAGCCACACTACACAGGACCCCCGGACAGTCAGCCACACTACGCAGGACCCCCGGACAGTCAGCCACACTACACAGGACCCCAGGACAGTCAGCCACACTACACAGGACAGTCAGCCACACTACACAGGACCCCAGGACAGTCAGCCACACTACACAGGACCCCCGGACAGTCAGCCACACTACACAGGACAGTCAGCCACACTACACAGGACAGTCAGCCACACTACACAGGACCCCAGGACAGTCAGCCACACTACACAGGACCCCCGGACAGTCAGCCACACAACGCAGGACCCCAGGACAGTCAGCCACACTACACAGGACAGTCAGCCACACTACGCAGGACCCCAGGACAGTCAGCCACACTACACAGGACCCCAGGACAGTCAGCCACACTACACAGGACAGTCAGCCACACTACACAGGACCCCAGGACAGTCAGCCACACTACACAGGACCCCCGGACAGTCAGCCACACTACACAGGACAGTCAGCCACACTACACAGGACCCCAGGACAGTCAGCCACACTACACAGGACCCCAGGACAGTCAGCCACACTACACAGGACCCCCGGACAGTCAGCCACACTACACAGGACCCCAGGACAGTCAGCCACACTACACAGGACCCCAGGACAGTCAGCCACACTACACAGGACAGTCAGCCACACTACACAGGACCCCAGGACAGTCAGCCACACTACACAGGACCCCAGGACAGTCAGCCACACTACACAGGACCCCGGGACAGTCAGCCACACTACACAGGACAGTCAGCCACACTACACAGGACCCCAGGACAGTCAGCCACACTACACAGGACCCCAGGACAGTCAGCCACACAACACAGGACAGTCAGCCACACTACACAGGACCCCAGGACAGTCAGCCACACTACACAGGACCCCCGGACAGTCAGCCACACTACACAGGACAGTCAGCCACACTACACAGGACAGTCAGCCACACTACACAGGACCCCAGGACAGTCAGCCACACTACACAGGACCCCAGGACAGTCAGCCACACTACACAGGACCCCCGGACAGTCAGCCACACTACACAGGACCCCAGGACAGTCAGCCACACTACACAGGACAGTCAGCCACACTACACAGGACAGTCAGCCACACTACACAGGACAGTCAGCCACACTACACAGGACCCCAGGACAGTCAGCCACACTACACAGGACCCCAGGACAGTCAGCCACACTACACAGGACCCCCGGACAGTCAGCCACACTACACAGGATCCCAGGACAGTCAGCCACACTACACAGGATCCCAGGACAGTCAGCCACACTACACAGGACCCCAGGACAGTCAGCCACACAACACAGGACCCCGGGACAGTCAGCCACACTACACAGGACAGTCAGCCACACTACACAGGACCCCGGGACAGTCAGCCACACTACACAGGACCCCCGGACAGTCAGCCACACTACACAGGACCCCAGGACAGTCAGCCACACTACACAGGACCCCCGGACAGTCTAATGTACCTGTCCTCTTGCTCAGTTGTGCACCGGGGCCTCCCACTCCTCTTTCCGTTAGTCAGTTTGAGGTATTCTGTGAAGGGAGTAGTACACAGCGTTGTACGAGATCTTCAGATTCTTGGCAATTTCTCACATGGAACAGCCTTCATTTCTCAGAACAAGAATAGACTGACGAGTTTCAGAACAAAGGTATTTGTTTTGGGCCATTTTGAGCCTGTAATCGAACCCACAAATGCTGATGCTCCAGATACTCAACTAGTCTAAAGAAGACCATTTTTATTGCTTCTATAATCAGAACAACAGTTTTCAGCTGTGCTAACATAATTGCAAAAGTGTTTTCTAATGATCAATTAGCCTTTTAAAATTATAAACTTGGATTAGCTAACACAACATGCCATTGGAACACAGGAGTGATGGTTGCTGATAATGGGCCTCTGTACGTCTATGTAGATATTCCATTAAACATCTGCCGTTTCCAGCTACAATAGTCATTTACAACATTAACAATGTCTACACTGTATTTCTGATCAATTTGATGTTATTTTAATGGACAAAAAAAATTGCTTTTCTTTCAAAAACAAGGTAATTTCTAAGTGACCCCAAACTTTTGAACAGGTATGTGTGTATATACATACATACACACACACACAAAAACACACACGGTGACAAATTGGCACTGATCTGAGCCAAAGGGGGCCGTGTGTGTGTGTGTGTGTGTGTCATGTAACTGATGTGCAGGTGGTTGTTCAGCCTCACACAAACACTGTCTGCTTCTTTCACATTGTGAGTGTGAGACGTGAGATTTAGCCTCGTTTAGCCTCGCATGACCCCGTAAACTCTGTGGAGAGCAGGGAACAGCCATAAACCACAGCGAGATGTGGGAAAACACAGCTGGCTGTCTCCAAGGTTACGGTCCAAATGGAACCCTGTTACCTTTCGTAGTTCAAAAGTAGTAGTGCACTATGTAGGGGATAGGGTGTCATTTGGGACGAGACCAAGTCAAGCAGGCGCTGCTCTGTCAATGCTCTTGTCTCAGGACTCCTGTGTAGTTCCCACCAGGCCTTCCAATATGGCTGCTATAACATCCTAAATCTGTTAACCAGACCTTCCAATATGGCTGCTATAACATCCTAAATCTGTTAACCAGACCTTCCAATATGGCTGCTATAACCCCCTAAATTTGTTAACCAGACCTTCCAATATGGCTGCTATAACACCCTAAATCTGTTAACCAGACCTTCCAATATGGCTGCTATAACCCCCTAAATCTGTTAACCAGACCTTCCAATATGGCTGCCTGCTTCAAATGCCTGTATTGTACCCTACTGAGGGAGAACACAGAGGGAGATGAAAGGCACTTATTGATGTCTCCAGCCAGATGTGATAGTAAGGACCCTGTTTATGACCTTCTCCTCGTCCTCCTTTGGGGTTATGGAATCGTGATACCAAAGCCGATTAGGATCTAAAGGCCATGTTTATGGTCATAAGATTATAAACGGATGAAAAAATAAATAAAAAAAAACACGCTTTTTTTCTCAGAGAGCAAGGTGAGACAACCACATATCACAGTAGTTAGTATATTCAGATAGCTAAGTGGGACAACCACATATCACAGTAGTTAGTATATTCAGATAGCTAGGTGGGACAACCACATATCACAGTAGTTAGTATATTCAGATAGCTAAGTGGGACAACCACATATCACAGTAGTTAGTATATTCAGATAGCTAGGTGGGACAACCACATATCACAGTAGTTAGTATATTCAGATAGCTAGGTGAGACAACCACATATCACAGTAGTTAGTATATTCAGATAGCTAGGTGAGACAACCACATATCACAGTAGTTAGTATATTCAGATAGCTAGGTGGGACAACCACATATCACAGTAGTTAGTATATTCAGATAGCTAGGTGAGACAACCACATATCACAGTAGTTAGTATATTCAGATAGCTAGGTGGGACAACCACATATCACAGTAGTTATTATATTCAGATAGCTAGGTGAGACAACCACATATCACAGTAGTTAGTATATTCAGAGAGCTAGGTGGGACAACCACATATCACAGTAGTTAGTATATTCAGATAGCTAGGAGGGACAACCACATATCACAGTAGTTAGTATATTCAGATAGCTAGGTGAGACAACCACATATCACAGTAGTTAGTATATTCAGATAGCTAGGAGGGACAACCACATATCACAGTAGTTAGTATATTCAGATAGCTAGGTGAGACAACCACATATCACAGTAGTTAGTATATTCAGATAGCTAGGAGGGACAACCACATATCACAGTAGTTAGTATCTTCATCATTCAGTCCCATTCCCAGTGGTTGTCCCACCTAGCTATCTGAATATACTAACTACTGTGATATGTGGTTGACTCTGTACCGGTACCCCCTGTATATAGCCTCCACATTGACTCTGTACCGGTACCCCCTGTATATAGCCTCCACTTTGACTCTGTACCGGTACCCCCTGTATATAGCCTCCACATTGACTCTGTACTGGTACCCCCTGTATATAGCCTCCACATTGACTCTGTACCAGTATCCCCTGTATATAGCCTCCACATTGACTCTGTACCGGTACCCCCTGTATATAGCCTCCACATTGACTCTGTACCGGTAACCCCTTGTATATTGCCTCCACATTGACTCTGTACCGGTACCCCCTGTATATAGCCTCCACATTGACTCTGTACCGGTACCCCCTGTATATAGCCTCCACATTGACTCTGTACCGGTGCCCCCTGTATATAGCCTCCACATTGACTCTGTACCGGTGCCCCCTGTATATAGCCTCCACATTGACTCTGTACCGGTGCCCCCTGTATATAGCCTCCACATTGACTCTGTACCGGTGCCCCCTGTATATAGCCTCCACATTGACTCTGTACCGGTGCCCCCTGTATATAGCCTCCACATTGACTCTGTACCGGTACCCCCTGTATATAGCCTCCACATTGACTCTGTACCGGTACCCCCTGTATATAGCCTCCACATTGACTCTGTACCGGTACCCCCTGTATATAGCCTCCACACATAACTATTGTTATTTTACTGCGGATCTTTAATTATTTGTTACTTTTATTTTTTTACTTAATACATTTTTCTTAACTTCTTAAAGCGTTGTTGGTTAAGGGCTTGTACAGTAAGCTCTTTCACTGTAAGGTCTACACCTGTTGTATTCTGCGCATGTGACATAACATTTGATTTGTTGACAGTTGACAGTTAACACAAGGCATGTATGGCCTCCTCAATATTCAATGCTGGCACAACACTGCATTCAGTCTCTCTCTCTCTCTCTCTCTCTCTCTCTCTCTCTCTCTCTCTCTCTGTCTCTCTCTGTCTCTCTCTCTCTCTCTCTCTCTCTCTCTGTCTCTTCTCTCTGTAGGCCCAGTGATGAGAAGCACCCCACAGTAACAGCTGATGGCTATGTGGACAACCTGGCGGAGGCTGTGGAAACCATCCTGAAGCTCCGGGGCCAGTGAGGAGAGGACAAGGAAGAACCACCTTCACCACCACAATACACCACACACAGTGATTTACTCTCATACGATCTGACCACAGGGAGTAACCCACTAACATAGAGAGCCATGGAGAGATAGAAGAACAGTCTTAGAGGAGCTAGAGCCTTGTTG
>NW_027008435.1:5000-25000 GCF_036934945.1 Oncorhynchus masou masou | reverse complement strand
CCCCAGGGACACACCACCCCTAAGTCAGACCCCTCTACCCCAGGGACACACCACCCCTAAGACGAGCAACTGTCCAATGACTAAACCCCGAGGGACTGCTCCCCCGAGACACAATACATAACCCTATGGTTGGTGTGTGTGTGTGTGTGTCCATATGTCCCTATGTAGGAGGACACCATCCTGTGGGAGAATCAACACCAGTCATGTTCGGGTTTTTGTTCCAAACCATTTTGAAACGGTATACCTCTATAAACACCAAACTGCAGATTCAGGGGGGGGGGTCTAATCTGGAGGCTCTAATCTGGAACAGCGTTGTCCAGGGGGTTCTAATCTGGAGGCTTGTCTCTAGAACAGCGTTGTCCAGGGGGTTCTAATCTGGAGGCTTGTCTCTAGAACAGCGTTGTCCAGGGGGTTCTAATCTGGAGGCTTGTCTCTAGAACAGCGTTGTCCAGGGGGTTCTAATCTGGAGGCTTGTCTCTAGAACAGCGTTGTCCAGACACCTGAGGCATAAGGATACCGGTCTCTAATGCACCAGGTCTGGGTTCAGGCCTCTCGTCTCCTGGGGTGTGGAAGTGTGTCACTGTGTTTCTATGAGGTGTCTGGTTGCCCTCTGTAGAAGGGAGGCCATTCAGTCTGAGTGGCCTGGTTGCCCTCTGTAGAAGGGAGGCCATTCAGTCTGGTTGCCCTCTGTAGAAGGGAGGCCATTCAGTCTGGTTGCCCTCTGTAGAAGGGAGGCCATTCAACCTGAGTGGTCTGGTTGCCCTCTGTAGAAGGGAAGCCATTCAACCTGAGTGGTCTGGTTGCCCTCTGTAGAAGGGAGGCCATTCAGTCTGGTTGCCCTCTGTAGAAGGGAAGCCATTCAACCTGAGTGGTCTGGTTGCCCTCTGTAGAAGGGAGGCCATTCAGTCTGAGTGGCCTGGTTGCCCTCTGTAGAAGGGAGGCCATTCAGTCTGGTTGCCCTCTGTAGAAGGGAAGCCATTCAGTCTGGTTGCCCTCTGTAGAAGGGAGGCCATTCAGTCTGGTTGCCCTCTGTAGAAGGGAAGCCATTCAGCCTGGTTGCCCTCTGTAGAAGGGAGGCCATTCAGTCTGGTTGCCCTCTGTAGAAGGGAGGCCATTCAGTCTGAGTGGCCTGGTTGCCCTCTGTAGAAGGGAGGCCATTCAGTCTGGTTGCCCTCTGTAGAAGGGAGGCCATTCAGTCTGGTTGCCCTCAGTAGAAGGGAGGCCATTCAGTCTGGTTGCCCTCTGTAGAAGGGAAGCCATTCAGCCTGGTTGCCCTCTGTAGAAGGGAGGCCATTCAGTCTGGTTGCCCTCTGTAGAAGGGAGGCCATTCAGTCTGAGTGGCCTGGTTGCCCTCTGTAGAAGGGAGGCCATTCGGTCTGGTTGCCCTCTGTAGAAGGGAAGCCATTCAGTCTGGTTGCCCTCTGTAGAAGGGAGGCCATTCAGTCTGAGTGGTCTGGTTGCCCTCTGTAGAAGGGAAGCCATTCAACCTGAGTGGTCTGGTTGCCCTCAGTAGAAGGGAGGCCATTCGGTCTGAGTGGTCTGGTTGCCCTCTGTAGAAGGGAGGCCATTCAGTCTGAGTGGTCTGGTTGCCCTCTGTAGAAGGGAAGCCATTCAGTCTGGTTGCCCTCTGTAGAAGGGAAGCCATTCAACCTGAGTGGTCTGGTTGCCCTCTGTAGAAGGGAAGCCATTCAGTCTGGTTGCCCTCTGTAGAAGGGAAGCCATTCAGTCTGAGTGGTCTGGTTGCCCTCTGTAGATGGGAAGCCATTCAGTTTGAGTGGTCTGGTTGCCCTCTGTAGAAGGGAGGCCATTCAGTCTGGTTGCCCTCTGTAGAAGGGAAGCCATTCAGCCTGAGTGGCCTGGTTGCCCTCTGTAGATGGGAAGCCATTCAGTTTGAGTGGTCTGGTTGCCCTCTGTAGAAGGGAGGCCATTCAGTCTGGTTGCCCTCTGTAGAAGGGAAGCCATTCAGCCTGAGTGGTCTGGTTGCCCTCTGTAGAAGGGAGGCCATTCAGTCTGGTTGCCCTCTGTAGAAGGGAAGCCATTCAGCCTGAGTGGTCTGGTTGCCCTCTGTAGAAGGGAGGCCATTCAGACAGAGTGGCCTGGTTGCCCTCTGTAGATGGGAAGCCATTCGGTCTGAGTGGTCTGGTTGCCCTCTGTAGAAGGGAAGCCATTCAGCCTGAGTGGTCTAGTTGCCCTCTGTAGAAGGGAGGCCATTCAACCTGAGTGGTCTGGTTGCCCTCTGTAGAAGGGAAGCCATTCAACCTGAGTGGTCTGGTTGCCCTCTGTAGAAGGGAGGCCATTCAGTCTGGTTGCCCTCTGTAGAAGGGAAGCCATTCAGTCTGAGTGGTCTGGTTGCCCTCTGTAGAAGGGAGGCCATTCAACCTGAGTGGTCTGGTTGCCCTCTGTAGAAGGGAAGCCATTCAACCTGAGTGGTCTGGTTTCATCTGACCCCTCCTGTCTCAGCCTCCAGTATTTATGCTGCAGTAGTTTATGTGTCGGGGGGCTGGGGTCAGTTTGTTATATCTGGAGTACTTCTCCTGTCCAATTCGGTGTCCTGTGTGAATCTAAGTGTGCGTTCTCTAATTCTCTCCTTCTCTCTCTCGGAGGACCTGAGCCCTAGGACCATGCCCCAGGACTACCTGACATGATGACTCCTTGCTGTCCCCAGTCCACCTGGCCGTGCTGCTGCTCCAGTTTCAACTGACCTGAGCCCTAGGACCATGCCCCAGGACTACTTGACATGATGACTCCTTGCTGTCCCCAGTCCACCTGGCCGTGCTGCTGCTCCAGTTTCAACTGTTCTGCCTTATTATTATTCGACCATGCTGGTCATTTATGAACATTTGAACATCTTGGCCATGTTCTGTTATAATCTCTACCCGGCACAGCCAGAAGAGGACTGGCCACCCCACATAGCCTGGTTCCTCTCTAGGTTTCTTCCTAGGTTTTGGCTTTTCTAGGGAGTTTTTCCTAGCCACCGTGCTTCTACACCTGCATTGCTTGCTGTTTGGGGTTTTAGGCTGGGTTTCTGTACAGCACTTTGAGATATCAGCTGATGTACGAAGGGCTATATAAATAAATTTGATTTGATTTGATTTGATCTCTTCATAGGAAGGTTCATGACCATTCTACTATTCTATACTTTCATCTATTCATAGGAAGGTTCATGAACATTCTACTATTCTATACCTTTCATCTATTCATAGGAAGGTTCACTGACTCAACTCCAGCCACTTCAATAATGGACAGACAGTTGATAGGACAGACATCAGTTGATAGGACAGACATCAGTTGATAGGACAGACAGTTGATAGGACAGACAGTTGATAGGACAGACCGTTGATAGGACAGACCGTTGATTGGACAGACCGTTGATTGGACAGACAGTTGATTGGACAGACAGTTGATAGGACAGACATCAGTTGATAGGACAGACAGTTGATAGGACAGACATCAGTTGATAGGACAGACAGTTGATTGGACAGACAGTTGGTAGGACAGACATTAGTTGATTGTACAGACAGTTGATAGGACAAACAGTTGATAGGATAGACATCAGTTGATAGGACAGACATCAGTTGATAGGACAGACAGTTGATAGGACAGACAGTTGATTGGACAGACAGTTGATAGGACAGACAGTTGATTGGACAGACAGTTGATTGGACAGACAGTTGATAGGACAGACAGTTGATAGGACAGACAGTTGATTGGACAGACAGTTGATAGGACAGACAGTTGATAGGACAGACATCAGTTGATAGGACAGACATCAGTTGATTGGACAGACAGTTGATTGGACAGACAGTTGATTGGACAGACATCAGTTGATAGGTTAGACATCAGTTGATAGGACAGACATCAGTTGATAGGACAGACAGTTGATAGGACAGACAGTTGATTGGACAGACAGTTGATAGGACAGACAGTTGATAGGACAGACATCAGTTGATAGGACAGACAGTTGATAGGACAGACATCAGTTGATAGGACAGACATCAGTTGATAGGATAGACAGTTGATAGGACAGACAGTTGATAGGACAGACAGTTGATAGGACAGACAGTTGATTGGATAGACAGTTGATAGGACAGACATCAGTTGATAGGACAGACAGTTGATAGGACAGACATCAGTTGATTGGACAGACAGTTGATAGGACAGACATCAGTTGATAGGACAGACATCAGTTGATAGGACAGACAGTTGATAGGACAGACATCAGTTGATTGGACAGACAGTTGATAGGACAGACAGTTGATTGGACAGACAGTTGATAGAACAGACATCAGTTGATAGGACAGACATCAGTTGATAGGACAGACAGTTGATTGGACAGACAGTTGATTGGACAGACAGTTGATAGGACAGACCGTTGATTGGACAGACATCAGTTGATAGGACAGACATCAGTTGATAGGACAGACAGTTGATAGGACAGACAGTTGATAGGACAGACAGTTGATAGGACAGACATCAGTTGATAGGACAGACATCGGTTGATAGGACAGACAGTTGATTGGACAGACATCAGTTGATAGGACAGACAGTTGATTGGACAGACAGTTAATAGGACAGACAGTTAATAGGACAGACAGTTAATAGGACAGACAGTTGATAGGACAGACAGTTGATAGGACAGACATCAGTTGATAGGACAGACAGTTGATTGGACAGACATCAGTTGATTGGACAGACATCAGTTGATTGGACAGACATCAGTTGATTGGACAGACAGTTGATAGGACAGACAGTTGATTGGACAGACAGTTAATTGGACAGACACGTTGGAAATGCAACAGCTACTGACTGATATAGTATCATATAATATCACTCACAGCTTTCCAAGAAAAAATATTAAACCGAGACATCTATGGTCTGTTAACAGAAAATTGTAATAAAAATTGGTAAAACTATATTTAAATTACAATATTTTAGGTTGACTATAATTCTATTAAACAATTTCTGATACATCACATAACTTGTTTTTTACTTTCCTGTATAAGTACAATCGGGAAATGTAAAAATCAGGAAATGTAAAAATCAGGAAATGCCTCTACTGTCATTCATTCCAATGAGACTGGTTTGGATTCCTCCCTGACCAAGATGGCTGCCATTTTCACCCCCATTCGTGAACATCGAGTGTTTAACACATTGCCCCTCTAGGTATTTAATAGCATGTTGATGGTTCAACGTCTTAGCTACTATGCCACCTACATAAATGGCAACGACTGACAGGACACATCAGGCAATGTGACGTGTGCGTTTACACACCACATATCCCCGGTAACCTAGGAAACAAGCAACACCCTGGAGTGAAGTTTCACGAGACCAAGCCTTTAGTGTTGCATTTATTCAAGTGGAAATGTTATGTGGCTTTAGCTGAAACCAAGAGAGTGTTTCTCAGATTCAACCACATGAACTGCCTCTGGAGGTAGAGGGTAGTACTAGCCTGGAGGCACAGCTCAGCTCTGTGGTGTGTGTGTGTGTATATACACTGCCCCAAAAAATAAAGGGAACACTAAAATAACACATCCTAGATCTGAATGAATGAAATATTCTTATTAAATACTTTTTTCTTTACGTAGTTGAATGTGCTGACAACAAAATCACACAAAAATTATCAATGGAAATCTAATTTATCAACCCATGGAGGTCTGGATTTGGAGTCACACTCAAAATTAAAGTGGAAAACCACACTACAGGCTGATCCAACTTTGATGTAATGTCCTTAAAACAAGTCAAAATGAGGCTCAGTAGTGTGTGTGGCCTCCACGTGCCTGTATGACCTCCCTACAACACCTGGGCATGCTCCTGATGAGGTGGTGGATGGTCTCCTGAGGGATCTCCTCCCAGACCTGGACTAAAGCATCCGCCAACTCCTGGACAGTCTGTGGTGCAACGTGGCGTTGGTGGATGGAGTGAAACATGACGTCCCAGATGTGCTCAATTGGATTCAGGTCTGGGGAACGGGCGGGCCAGTCCATAGCATCAATGCCTTCCTCTTGCAGGAACTGCTGACACACTCCAGCCACATGAGGTCTAGCATTGTCTTGCATTAGGAGGAACCCAGGGCCAACCGCACCAGCATATGGTCTCACAAGGGGTCTGAGGATCTCATGTCTGTACCTAATGGCAGTCAGGCTGGGACCCCCACCTGTGGATGTCGGGCCCTCATACCACCCTCATGGAGTCTGTTTCTGACACATGCACATTTGTGGCCTGCTGGAGGTCATTTTGCAGGGCTCTGGCAGTTCTCCTCCTGCTCCTCCTTGCACAAAGGCAGAGGTAACGGTCCTGCTGCTGGGTTGTTGCCCTCCTACGGCCTCCTCCACGTCTCCTGATGTACTCTCTCCTGGTAGCGCCTCCATGCTCTGGACACTACGCTGACAGACACAGCAAACCTTCTTGCCACAGCTCGCATTGATGTTCCATCCTGGAAGAGCTGCACTACCTGAGCCACTTGTGTGGGTTGTAGACTCACTTGTGTGGGTTGCTACCACTAGAGTGAAAGCACCGCCAGCATTTAAAAGTGACCAAAACATCAGCCAGGAAGCATAGGAACTGAGAAGTGGTCTGTGGTCACCACCTGCAGAACCACTCCTTTATTGGGGGTGTCTTGCTAATTGCCTATAATTTCCACCTGTTGTCTATTCCATTTGCACAACAGCATGTGAAATTTATTGTCAATCAGTGTTGCTTCCGAAGTGAACAGTTTGATTTCACAGAACTGTGATTGACTTGTAGTTACATTGTGTTGTTTAAGTGTTCCCTTCATTTTTTGAGCAGTGTATATATATTTTGTTACTTAGGCACAGCTCCCCTGGAAGTAAGAGAGAAACCTAACAGGGCCTGTTGCTTTCAGACTCAAATGCTGTTTGTTTGTGGTGTGCTGCCTGTCTGCCTGTCTGCCTGCCTGTCTGTATGCCTGTCTGCCTGTCTGCATGCCTGTCTGCCTATCTGAATGCCTGTCTGTATGCCTGCCTGTCTGAATGCCTGTCTGCCTGTCTGAATGCCTGTCTGTATGCCTGCCTGTCTGCCTGTCTGCCTGTCTTAATGCCTGCCTGCCTGTCTGAATGCCTGCCTGTCTGTATGCCTGTCTGCCTGTCTGCCTGCCTGTCTGCCTGTCTGCCTGCCTGTCTGTATGCCTGTCTGCCTGTCTGCCTGCCTGTCTGTATGCCTGCCCGTCTGAATGCCTGCCTGCCTGTCTGTCTGCCTGTCTGTCTGCCTGTCTATATGCCTGTCTATATGCCTGCCTGCCTGTCTGTCTGTCTAGTTTGTGAGACCAACCAGGGAATGCTTTAAGCTTCAAATGTCTTACATTTTTGTGTGAGAGTATAAGATACAGAAACAAGTTGCCTAGCGGGGCTGTGTGTCAGGTTGAGGAGAACGGTGCTGTGTGTCAGGTTGAGGAGAACGGTGCTGTGTGTCAGGTTGAGGAGAACGGTGCTGTGTGAGGTTGAGGAGAACGGTGATGTGTGTCAGGTTGAGGAGAACGGTGCTGTGTGTCAGGTTGAGGAGAACGGTGCTGTGTGTCAGGTTGAGGAGAACGGTGCTGTGTGTCAGGTTGAGGAGAACGGTGCTGTGTGTCAGGTTGAGGAGAACGGTGCTGTGTGTCAGGTTGAGGAGAACGGTGCTGTGTGTCAGGTTGAGGAGAACGGTGCTGTGTGTCAGGTTGAGGAGAACGGTGCTGTGTCAGGTTGAGGAGAACGGTGCTGTGTGTCAGGTTGAGGAGAACGGTGCTGTGTGTCAGGTTGAGGAGAACGGTGCTGTGTGTCAGGTTGAGGAGAACGGTGCTGTGTGTCAGGTTGAGGAGAACGGTGCTGTGTGTCAGGTTGAGGAGAACGGTGCTGTGTGTCAGGTTGAGGAGAACGGTGCTGTGTGTCAGGTTGAGGAGAACGGTGCTGTGTGTCAGGTTGAGGAGAACGGTGCTGTGTGTCAGGTTGAGGAGAACGGTGCTGTGTGTCAGGTTGAGGATTACGGTGCTGTGTGTCAGGTTGAGGAGAACGGTGCTGTGTCAGGTTGAGGAGAACAGTGCTGTGTGTCAGGTTGAGGAGAACGGTGCTGTGTGTCAGGTTGAGGAGAACGGTGCTGTGTGTGATCAAGGAAGTGGAAGAGCAACAACAGCAAATGAGAATTTAATGAACATGTTTCTGTCTGAGCTGGTTAGAGGTCCCAGCCCTGTACAGGGACACAACACGTCCCATCTGATCCCAGAACAGTCCCACCTGACCCCAAAACAGTCCCTCCTGTTGTCCCACCTGACCCCAAAACAGTCCCTCCTGTTGTCACATCTGACCTAAAACAGTCCCATCTGACCCCAAAACAGTCCCACCTGACCCCAGAACAGTCCCATCTAACCCCAGAACAGTCCCTCCTGTTGTCCCATATGACCCCAGAACAGTCCCTCCTGTTGTCCCATCTAACCCCAGAACAGTCCCTCCTGTTGTCCCATCTGACCCCAGAACAGTCCCTCCTGTTGTCCCATCTAACCCCAGAACAGTCCCATCTAACCCCAGAACAGTCCCTCCTGTTGTCCCATCTAACCCCAGAACAGTCCCTCCTGTTGTCCCATCTGACCCCAGAACAGTCCCATCTAACCCCAGAACAGTCCCTCCTGTTGTCCCATCTAACCCCAGAACAGTCCCTCCTGTTGTCCCATCTAACCCCAGAACAGTCCCTCCTGTTGTCCCATCTAACCCCAGAACAGTCCCTCCTGTTGTCCCATCTAACCCCAGAACAGTCCCTCCTGTTGTCCCATCTAACCCCAGAACAGTCCCTCCTGTTGTCCCATCTAACCCCAGAACAGTCCCTCCTGTTGTCCCATCTAACCCCAGAACAGTCCCATCTAACCCCAGAACAGTCCCTCCTGTTGTCCCATCTAACCCCAGAACAGTCCCTCCTGTTGTCCCATCTAACCCCAGAACAGTCCCTCCTGTAGTCCCATCTAACCCAAGAACAGTCCCATCTGACCCCAGAACAGTCCCTCCTGTTGTCCCATCTAACCCCAGAACAGTCCCATCTGACCCCAGAACAGTCCCATCTAACCCCAGAACAGTCCCTCCTGTAGTCCCATCTAACCCCAGAACAGTCCCATCTAACCCCAGAACAGTCCCTCCTGTAGTCCCATCTAACCCCAGAACAGTCCCTCCTGTTGTCCCATCTAACCCCAGAACAGTCCCATCTAACCCCAGAACAGTCCCTCCTGTTGTCCCATCTAACCCCAGAACAGTCCCTCCTGTAGTCCCATCTAACCCCAGAACAGTCCCTCCTGTTGTCCCATCTAACCCCAGAACAGTCCCATCTAACCCCAGAACAGTCCCTCCTGTTGTCCCATCTAACCCCAGAACAGTCCCTCCTGTAGTCCCATCTGACCCCAGAACAGTCCCATCTAACCCCAGAACAGTCCCTCCTGTTGTCCCATCTAACCCCAGAACAGTCCCATCTAACCCCAGAACAGTCCCTCCTGTAGTCCCATCTGACCCCAGAACAGTCCCTCCTGTAGTCCCATCTAACCCCAGAACAGTCCCTCCTGTAGTCCCATCTGACCCCAGAACAGTCCCATCTAACCCCAGAACAGTCCCATCTGACCCCAGAACAGTCCCATCTAACCCCAGAACAGTCCCTCCTGTAGTCCCATCTAACCCCAGAACAGTCCCTCCTGTAGTCCCATCTAACCCCAGAACAGTCCCTCCTGTTGTACCATCTGACCCCAGAACAGTCCCTCCTGTAGTCCCATCTAACCCCAGAACAGTCCCTCCTGTTGTCCCATCTGACCCCAGAACAGTCCCTCCTGTTGTCCCATCTAACCCCAGAACAGTCCCTCCTGTAGTCCCATCTAACCCCAGAACAGTCCCTCCTGTTGTCCCATCTAACCCCAGAACAGTCCCATCTGACCCCAGAACAGTCCCATCTAACCCCAGAACAGTCCCTCCTGTAGTCCCATCTAACCCAGAACAGTCCCTCCTGTTGTCCCATCTAACCCCAGAACAGTCCCTCCTGTTGTCCCATCTAACCCCAGAACATTCCCTCCTGTTGTCCCATCTAACCCCAGAACAGTCCCTCCTGTTGTCCCATCTAACACCAGAACATTCCCTCCTGCTGTCCCATCTAACCCCAGAACAGTCCCTCCTGTAGTCCCATCTAACCCCAGAACAGTCCCTCCTGTAGTCCCATCTAACCCCAGAACAGTCCCTCCTGTAGTCCCATCTAACCCCAGAACAGTCCCTCCTGCTGTCCCATCTAACCCCAGAACATTCCCTCCTGTTGTCCCATCTAACCCCAGAACAGTCCCATCTAACACCAGAACAGTCCCTCCTGTTGTCCCATCTAACCCCAGAACAGTCCCTCCTGTTGTCCCATCTAACCCCAGAACATTCCCTCCTGTTGTCCCATCTAACCCCAGAACAGTCCCTCCTGTTGTCCCATCTAACACCAGAACATTCCCTCCTGCTGTCCCATCTAACCCCAGAACAGTCCCTCCTGTAGTCCCATCTAACCCCAGAACAGTCCCTCCTGTAGTCCCATCTAACCCCAGAACAGTCCCTCCTGTAGTCCCATCTAACCCCAGAACAGTCCCTCCTGCTGTCCCATCTAACCCCAGAACAGTCCCTCCTGTTGTCCCATCTAACCCCAGAACAGTCCCTCCTGTTGTCCCATCTAACCCCAGAACAGTCCCATCTGACCCCAGAACAGTCCCATCTAACCCCAGAACAGTCCCATCTGACCCCAGAACAGTCCCTCCTGTTGTCCCATCTAACCCCAGAACAGTCCCATCTGACCCCAGAACAGTCCCATCTAACCCCAGAACAGTCCCTCTTGTTGTCCCATCTAACCCAAGAACAGTCCCTCCTGTAGTCCCATCTAACCCCAGAACAGTCCCTCCTGTAGTCCCATCTAACCCCAGAACAGTCCCTCTTGTTGTCCCATCTAACCCAAGAACAGTCCCTCCTGTAGTCCCATCTAACCCCAGAACAGTCCCTCCTGTAGTCCCATCTGACCCCAGAACAGTCCCTCCTGTTGTCCCATCTAACCCCAGAACAGTCCCTCCTGTTGTCCCATCTAACCCCAGAACAGTCCCTCCTGTAGTCCCATCTAACCCCAGAACAGTCCCTCCTGTAGTCCCATCTAACCCCAGAACAGTCCCTCCTGTTGTCCCATCTGACCCCAGAACAGTCCCTCCTGTAGTCCCATCTAACCCCAGAACAGTCCCTCCTGTTGTCCCATCTAACCCCAGAACAGTCCCATCTAACCCCAGAACAGTCCCTCCTGTTGTCCCATCTAACCCCAAAACAGTCCCTCCTGACCCCAGAACAGTCCCATCTAACCCCAGAACAGTCCCTCCTGTTGTCCCATCTGACCCCAGAACAGTCCCATCTAACCCCAGAACAGTCCCTCCTGTTGTCCCATCTGACCCCAGAACAGTCCCTCCTGTAGTCCCATCTAACCCCAGAACAGTCCCTCCTGTTGTCCCATCTAACCCCAGAACAGTCCCTCCTGTTGTACCATCTAACCCCAGAACAGTCCCTCCTGTTGTCCCATCTAACCCCAGAACAGTCCCTCCTGTAGTCCCATCTAACCCCAGAACAGTCCCTCCTGTAGTCCCATCTAACCCCAGAACAGTCCCATCTAACCCCAGAACAGTCCCTCCTGTTGTCCCATCTGACCCCAGAACAGTCCCTCCTGTTGTCCCATCTAACCCCAGAACAGTCCCTCCTGTAGTCCCATCTAACCCCAGAACAGTCCCTCCTGTTGTCCCATCTAACCCCAGAACAGTCCCATCTAACCCCAGAACAGTCCCTCCTGTTGTCCCATCTAACCCCAGAACAGTCCCTCCTGTAGTCCCATCTAACCCCAGAACAGTCCCATCTAACCCCAGAACAGTCCCTCCTGTTGTCCCATCTGACCCCAGAACAGTCCCTCCTGTTGTCCCATCTAACCCCAGAACAGTCCCTCCTGTAGTCCCATCTAACCCCAGAACAGTCCCATCTAACCCCAGAACAGTCCCTCCTGTTGTCCCATCTGACCCCAGAACAGTCCCATCTGACCCCAGAACAGTCCCTCCTGTTGTCCCATCTGACCCCAGAACAGTCCCATCTGACCCCAGAACAGTCCCTCCTGTTGTCCCATCTAACCCCAGAACAGTCCCATCTGACCCCAGAACAGTCCCTCCTGTTGTCCCATCTGACCCCAGAACAGTCCCTCCTGTTGTCCCATCTGACCCCAGAACAGTCCCATCTGACCCCAGAACAGTCCCTCCTGTTGTCCCATCTAACCCCAGAACAGTCCCTCCTGTTGTACCATCTAACCCCAGAACAGTCCCTCCTGTAGTCCCATCTAACCCCAGAACAGTCCCATCTGACCCCAGAACAGTCCCTCCTGTTGTCCCATCTGACCCCAGAACAGTCCCATCTGACCCCAGAACAGTCCCTCCTGTTGTCCCATCTAACCCCAGAACAGTCCCATCTGACCCCAGAACAGTCCCTCCTGTTGTCCCATCTGACCCCAGAACAGTCCCTCCTGTTGTCCCATCTGACCCCAGAACAGTCCCATCTGACCCCAGAACAGTCCCTCCTGTTGTCCCATCTAACCCCAGAACAGTCCCTCCTGTTGTACCATCTAACCCCAGAACAGTCCCTCCTGTAGTCCCATCTAACCCCAGAACAGTCCCATCTGACCCCAGAACAGTCCCTCCTGTTGTCCCATCTAACCCCAGAACAGTCCCTCCTGTTGTCCCATCTAACCCCAGAACAGTCCCTCCTGTTGTCCCATCTAACCCCAGAACAGTCCCTCCTGTTGTCCCATCTAACCCCAGAACAGTCCCATCTAACCCCAGAACAGTCCCTCCTGTTGTCCCATCTGACCCCAGAACAGTCCCTCCTGTTGTCCCATCTAACCCCAGAACAGTCCCTCCTGTTGTACCATCTAACCCCAGAACAGTCCCTCCTGTAGTCCCATCTAACCCCAGAACAGTCCCTCCTGTAGTCCCATCTAACCCCAGAACAGTCCAATCTAACCCCAGAACAGTCCCTCCTGTAGTCCCATCTGACCCCAGAACAGTCCCTCCTGTAGTCCCATCTAACCCCAGAACAGTCCCATCTAACCCCAGAACAGTCCCTCCTGTAGTCCCATCTAACCCCAGAACAGTCCCTCCTGTAGTCCCATCTAACCCCAGAACAGTCCCTCCTGTTGTCCCATCTAACCCCAGAACAGTCCCATCTGACCCCAGAACAGTCCCTCCTGTTGTCCCATCTGACCCCAGAACAGTCCCATCTAACCCCAGAACAGTCCCTCCTGCTGTCCCATCTAACCCCAGAACAGTCCCATCTAAACCCAGAACAGTCCCTCCTGTAGTCCCATCTAACCCCAGAACAGTCCCTCCTGTTGTCCCATCTGACCCCAGAACAGTCCCATCTAACCCCAGAACAGTCCCTCCTGTAGTCCCATCTAACCCCAGAACAGTCCCTCCTGTAGTCCCATCTAACCCCAGAACAGTCCCATCTAACCCCAGAACAGTCCCATCTAACCCCAGAACAGTCCCTCCTGTAGTCCCATCTAACCCCAGAACAGTCCCTCCTGTTGTCCCATCTGACCCCAGAACAGTCCCTCCTGTTGTCCCATCTAACCCCAGAACAGTCCCTCCTGTTGTCCCATCTAACCCCAGAACAGTCCCTCCTGTAGTCCCATCTGACCCCAGAACAGTCCCATCTAACCCCAGAACAGTCCCTCCTGTAGTCCCATCTAACCCCAGAACAGTCCCATCTAACCCCAGAACAGTCCCTCCTGTTGTCCCATCTGACCCCAGAACAGTCCCATCTAACCCCAGAACAGTCCCTCCTGTAGTCCCATCTAACCCCAGAACAGTCCCTCCTGTAGTCCCATCTGATCCCAGAACAGTCCCTCCTGTTGTCCCATCTAACCCCAGAACAGTCCCTCCTGTTGTCCCATCTGACCCCAGAACAGTCCCTCCTGTAGTCCCATCTAACCCCAGAACAGTCCCTCCTGTTGTCCCATCTGACCCCAGAACAGTCCCTCCTGTTGTCCCATCTAACCCCAGAACAGTCCCTCCTGTAGTCCCATCTGACCCCAGAACAGTCCCATCTAACCCCAGAACAGTCCCTCCTGTTGTCCCATCTAACCCCAGAACAGTCCCTCCTGTTGTCCCATCTGACCCCAGAACAGTCCCATCTGACCCCAGAACAGTCCCTCCTGTTGTCCCATCTGACCCCAGAACAGTCCATCCTGTTGTCCCATCTGACCCCAGAACAGTCCCTCCTGTTGTCCCATCTAACCCCAGAACAGTCCCATCTAACCCCAGAACAGTCCCTCCTGTTGTCCCATCTAACCCCAGAACAGTCCCTCCTGTTGTCCCATCTAACCCCAGAACAGTCCCTCCTGTTGTCCCATCTAACCCCAGAACAGTCCCTCCTGTTGTCCCATCTAACCCCTGAACAGTCCCTCCTGTTGTCCCATCTAACCCCTGAACAGTCCCTCCTGTAGTCCCATCTAACCCCAGAACAGTCCCATCTAACCCCAGAACAGTCCCTCCTGTTGTCCCATCTGACCCCAAAACAGACCCTCCTGTAGTCCCATCTAACCCCAGAACAGTCCCTCCTGTAGTCCCATCTAACCCCAGAACAGTCCCTCCTGTTGTCCCATCTAACCCCAGAACAGTCCCTCCTGTAGTCCCATCTAACCCCAGAACAGTCCCATCTAACCCCAGAACAGTCCCTCCTGTTGTCCCATCTGACCCCAGAACAGTCCCATCTAACCCCAGAACAGTCCCTCCTGTAGTCCCATCTAACCCCAGAACAGTCCCATCTAACCCCAGAACAGTCCCTCCTGTTGTCCCATCTAACCCCAGAACAGTCCCTCCTGTTGTCCCATCTGACCCCAGAACAGTCCCTCCTGTAGTCCCATCTGACCCCAGAACAGTCCCTCCTGTTGTCCCATCTAACCCCAGAACAGTCCCATCTAACCCCAGAACAGTCCCTCCTGTTGTCCCATCTAACCCCAGAACAGTCCCTCCTGTAGTCCCATCTAACCCCAGAACAGTCCCTCCTGTAGTCCCATCTAACCCCAGAACAGTCCCTCCTGTTGTCCCATCTGACCCCAGAACAGTCCCTCCTGTAGTCCCATCTGACCCCAGAACAGTCCCTCCTGTTGTCCCATCTAACCCCAGAACAGTCCCATCTAACCCCAGAACAGTCCCTCCTGTTGTCCCATCTAACCCCAGAACAGTCCCTCCTGTAGTCCCATCTAACCCCAGAACAGTCCCTCCTGTTGTCCCATCTAACCCCAGAACAGTCCCTCCTGTTGTCCCATCTAACCCCAGAACAGTCCCATCTAACCCCAGAACAGTCCCATCTAACCCCAGAACAGTCCCTCCTGTTGTCCCATCTAACCCCAGAACAGTCCCTCCTGTTGTCCCATCTAACCCCAGAACAGTCCCATCTAACCCCAGAACAGTCCCATCTAACCCCAGAACAGTCCCTCCTGTTGTCCCATCTAACCCCAGAACAGTCCCTCCTGTTGTCCCATCTGACCCCAGAACAGTCCCTCCTGTTGTCCCATCTAACCCCAGAACAGTCCCTCCTGTAGTCCCATCTGACCCCAGAACAGTCCCTCCTGTTGTCCCATCTGACCCCAGAACAGTCCCTCCTGTTGTCCCATCTAACCCCAGAACAGTCCCTCCTGTTGTCCCATCTAACCCCAGAACAGTCCCATCTAACCCCAGAACAGTCCCATCTAACCCCAGAACAGTCCCTCCTGTTGTCCCATCTAACCCCAGAACAGTCCCTCCTGTAGTCCCATCTGACCCCAGAACAGTCCCTCCTGTTGTCCCATCTAACCCCAGAACAGTCCCTCCTGTAGTCCCATCTAACCCCAGAACAGTCCCTCCTGTTGTCCCATCTGACCCAGAACAGTCCCTCCTGTAGTCCCATCTGACCCAGAACAGTCCCTCCTGTTGTCCCATCTAACCCCAGAACAGTCCCTCCTGTTGTCCCATCTAACCCAGAACAGTCCCTCCTGTAGTCCCATCTAACCCCAGAACAGTCCCTCCTGTTGTCCCATCTAACCCCAGAACAGTCCCTCCTGTTGTCCCATCTGACCCCAGAACAGTCCCTCCTGTAGTCCCATCTAACCCCAGAACAGTCCCTCCTGTTGTCCCATCTAACCCCAGAACAGTCCCTCCTGTTGTCCCATTTAACCCCAGAACAGTCCCTCCTGTTGTCCCATCTGACCCCAGAACAGTCCCTCCTGTTGTCCCATCTAACCCCAGAACAGTCCCTCCTGTTGTCCCATCTAACCCCAGAACAGTCCCTCCTGTTGTCCCATCTGACCCCAGAACAGTCCCTCCTGTTGTCCCATCTAACCCCAGAACAGTCCCTCCTGTAGTCCCATCTAACCCCAGAACAGTCCCATCTGACCCCAGAACAGTCCCTCCTGTAGTCCCATCTGACCCCAGAACAGTCCCTCCTGTTGTCCCATCTGACCCCAGAACAGTCCCTCCTGTTGTCCCATCTAACCCCAGAACAGTCCCATCTAACCCCAGAACAGTCCCTCCTGTAGTCCCATCTAACCCCAGAACAGTCCCTCCTGTTGTCCCATCTAACCCCAGAACAGTCCCTCCTGTAGTCCCATCTAACCCCAGAACAGTCCCATCTAACCCCAGAACAGTCCCTCCTGTTGTCCCATCTAACCCCAGAACAGTCCCACCTGACCCCAGAACAGTCCCTCCTGTAGTCCCATCTAACCCCAGAACAGTCCCTCCTGTAGTCCCATCTAACCCCAGAACAGTCCCATCTAACCCCAGAACAGTCCCTCCTGTAGTCCCATCTAACCCCAGAACAGTCCCATCTAACCCCAGAACAGTCCCTCCTGTAGTCCCATCTAACCCCAGAACAGTCCCATCTGACCCCAGAACAGTCCCTCCTGTTGTCCCATCTGACCCCAGAACAGTCCCATCTAACCCCAGAACAGTCCCTCCTGTTGTCCCATCTAACCCCAGAACAGTCCCACCTGACCCCAGAACAGTCCCTCCTGTAGTCCCATCTAACCCCAGAACAGTCCCATCTAACCCCAGAACAGTCCCTCCTGTAGTCCCATCTAACCCCAGAACAGTCCCATCTAACCCCAGAACAGTCCCTCCTGTTGTCCCATCTAACCCCAGAACAGTCCCTCCTGTTGTCCCATCTGACCCCAGAACAGTCCCTCCTGCTGTCCCATCTAACCCCAGAACAGTCCCTCCTGTTGTCCCATCTAACCCCAGAACAGTCCCTCCTGTAGTCCCATCTAACCCCAGAACAGTCCCTCCTGTAGTCCCATCTAACCCCAGAACAGTCCCTCCTGTAGTCCCATCTAACCCCAGAACAGTCCCTCCTGTTGTCCCATCTGACCCCAGAACAGTCCCTCCTGTAGTCCCATCTGACCCCAGAACAGTCCCTCCTGTTGTCCCATCTAACCCCAGAACAGTCCCATCTAACCCCAGAACAGTCCCTCCTGTTGTCCCATCTAACCCCAGAACAGTCCCATCTAACCCCAGAACAGTCCCTCCTGTTGTTCCATCTAACCCCAGAACAGTCCCTCCTGTAGTCCCATCTAACCCCAGAACAGTCCCTCCTGTAGTCCCATCTAACCCCAGAACAGTCCCTCCTGTAGTCCCATCTAACCCCAGAACAGTCCCTCCTGTTGTCCCATCTAACCCCAGAACAGTCCCTCCTGTTGTCCCATCTAACCCCAGAACAGTCCCTCCTGACCCCAGAACAGTCCCTCCTGTTGTCCCATCTAACCCCAGAACAGTCCCACCTGACCCCAGAACAGTCCCTCCTGTTGTCCCATCTAACCCAGAACAGTCCCTCCTGTTGTCCCATCTGACCCCAGAACAGTCCCTCCTGTAGTCCCATCTAACCCCAGAACAGTCCCTCCTGTTGTCCCATCTAACCCAGAACAGTCCCTCCTGTTGTCCCATCTAACCCCAGAACAGTCCCTCCTGTTGTCCCATCTAACCCCAGAACAGTCCCTCCTGTTGTCCCATCTGACCCCAGAACAGTCCCTCCTGTAGTCCCATCTAACCCCAGAACAGTCCCATCTAACCCCAGAACAGTCCCTCCTGTTGTCCCATCTAACCCCAGAACAGTCCCTCCTGTAGTCCCATCTAACCCCAGAACAGTCCCTCCTGTAGTCCCATCTGACCCCAGAATAGTCCCTCCTGTTGTCCCATCTAACCCCAGAACAGTCCCATCTAACCCCAGAACAGTCCCTCCTGTAGTCCCATCTAACCCCAGAACAGTCCCTCCTGTTGTCCCATCTAACCCCAGAACAGTCCCATCTAACCCCAGAACAGTCCCTCCTGTAGTCCCATCTAACCCCAGAACAGTCCCTCCTGTTGTCCCATCTAACCCCAGAACAGTCCCATCTAACCCCAGAACAGTCCCTCCTGTAGTCCCATCTAACCCCAGAACAGTCCCTCCTGTTGTCCCATCTAACCCCAGAACAGTCCCATCTAACCCCAGAACAGTCCCATCTAACCCCAGAACAGTCCCTCCTGTTGTCCCATCTAACCCCAGAACAGTCCCATCTAACCCCAGAACAGTCCCATCTAACCCCAGAACAGTCCCTCCTGTTGTCCCATCTAACCCCAGAACAGTCCCATCTAACCCCAGAACAGTCCCATCTAACCCCGGTCGGAGAGGGTGTGTGTGTGTGTGTGTGTCACTAGTCAGATTAAAGGCTGTGGAGATCGGAGAGGGTGTGTGTGTGTGTCACTAGTCAGATTAAAGGCTGTGGAGATCGGAGAGGGTGTGTGTGTGTGTCACTAGTCAGATTAAAGGCTGTGGAGATCGGAGAGGGTGTGTGTGTGTCACTAGTCAGATTAAAGGCTGTGGAGGTCGGAGAGGGTGTGTGTGTGTGTCACTAGTCAGATTAAAGGCTGTGGAGGTTGGAGAGGGTGTGTGTGTGTGTCACTAGTCAGATTAAAGGCTGTGGAGGTCGGTGAGGGTGTGTGTGTGTGTCACTAGTCAGATTAAAGGCTGTGGAGATCGGAGAGGGTGTGAGTGTGTGTGTGTGTCACTAGTCAGATTAAAGGCTGTGGAGGTCAGAGAGGGTGTGTGTGTGTGTGTGTCACTAGTCAGATTAAAGGCTGTGGAGGTCGGAGAGGGTGTGTGTGTGTGTGTGTGTCACTAGTCAGATTAAAGGCTGTGGAGGTCGGTGAGGGTGTGTGTGTGTGTGTGTGTCACTAGTCAGATTAAAGGCTGTGGAGATCGGAGAGGGTGTGTGTGTGTGTGTGTGTGTGTGTGTGTGTGTGTGTGTGTGTGTGTGTGTGTGTGTGTGTGTGTGTGTGTGTGTGTGTGTGTGTGTGTGTGTCACTAGTCAGATTAAAGACTGTGGAGGTCGGGGAGGGCGTGTGTGTGTGTGTGTCACTAGTCAGATTAAAGGCTGTGGAGGTCAGAGAGGGTGTGTGTGTGTGTCACTAGTCAGATTAAAGTCTGTGGAGGTCGGAGAGGGTGTGTGTGTGTGTCACTAGTCAGATTAAAGGCTGTGGAGATCGGAGAGTGTGTGTGTGTGTGTCACTAGTCAGATTAAAGGCTGTGGAGGTCGGAGAGGGTGTGTGTGTGTGTCACTAGTCAGATTAAAGGCTGTGGAGGTTGGAGAGGGTGTGTGTCACTAGTCAGATTAAAGGCTGTGGAGGTCGGTGAGGGTGTGTGTGTGTGTCACTAGTCAGATTAAAGGCTGTGGAGATCGGAGAGGGTGTGAGTGTGTGTGTGTGTCACTAGTCAGATTAAAGGCTGTGGAGGTCAGAGAGGGTGTGTGTGTGTGTGTGTGTGTGTCACTAGTCAGATTAAAGGCTGTGGAGGTCGGAGAGGGTGTGTGTGTGTGTTTGTCACTAGTCAGATTAAAGACTGTGGAGGTCGGTGAGGGTGTGTGTGTGTGTGTGTGTCACTAGTCAGATTAAAGGCTGTGGAGATCGGAGAGGGTGTGTGTGTGTGTGTGTGTGTGTGTGT
>NW_027008434.1:90309-99807 GCF_036934945.1 Oncorhynchus masou masou | reverse complement strand
ATTTTAACTTCTTGAAACTCCCCATCCCGGATCCGGGTTTGTGACTAAAGCCTCAGGCTCATTAGCATAACGCAACGTTAACGATTTCTGAAAATCGCAAATAAAATAAATAATGCGTCTGCTCTCAAGCTTAGCCTTTTCTTAACAACACTGTCATCTCAGATTTTCAAAATATGCTTTTGAACCATAGAAATTGACTAATTTGTGTAAGAGTATGCAAAGCTAGCATAGCATTTTGAGTAGCATTTAGCACGCAACATTTCACAAAAACAGATAACCAAATAAATAAAATCATTTACCTTTGAAGAGCTTCTGATGTTTTCAATGAGGAGACTCTCAGTTACATACCAAATGCGCAGTTTTTCCTGAAAGCGTCTGTGTGTAGGAGAAATCGTTCCGTTTTCTACATTGCGTCTGGCTACCGGAAACGAACCGAAAATTCAGTCACCTACAACGTAAAACTTTTTCCGGATTAACTACATAATATCGGCCGAAACATGGCAAACGTTGTTTGGAATCCATCCTCAAGGTGTTTTTTCACATATCTCTTCATTGATATGCAGTTCGTGGAAGCTTGCTTTCCTCTCTGCATCCCATGGAAAAATACTGGCAGGTGACTTTGCGCACCAATTTCGGCGCAGGACACCGGGCGGACACCTGGTAAATGTGGTCTCTTATGGTCAATCTTCCAATGATCTGCCTACAAATACGTCACAATGCTGCAGACACCTTGGGGAAACGACAGAAAGGGCAGGCTCATTCCTCTCGCATTCACAGCCATATAAGGAGACAATGGAAAACAGAGCCTCAAAAATCCTGCTCATTTCCTGGATGCCGTCTCATCTTGGTTTTGCCTGAAGCTCACGTTCTAGGGCACGCACAGAAAATATATTGGTAGTTCTGGACACGTCAGTGTTTTCTTTCGAATGCTATCAATTATATGCATAGTCGCGCATCTTTTTGTGACAAAATATCTTGTTTAAAACGGGAACGTTTTTCATCCAAAAATGAAATGGCGCCCCCAGAGCATCAACAGGATAATTAGGCTCACTGTCACACTTCCCCATTTCTTCTTCCAATTTAGCTCTCAACTCATTTTTCTTTTCATCCTACCCCTCTTTTTCCTTGCATATCTTAAACTAAACTTATTTTTTCCTTAACCTTGTCCCACCATAAACACTTAGCATGTGAAATGGAGGACAAGCAGAAAGAGAATATCAAATATTTAAGTTTCCCATATTCCTCATCTTCTAAATACCCTGCATTTATCCACCAAAATCCACCCCCTGCTCTTTCCTTATCTAAGCCCACTGAAAATGTTAAACCTGCATGATCACTAAAAGTTGCAAAAACATACATAATATCCTTCATAAAATTCCTTCAACCTTTTACTAAAACCAGATCTATCCCTGTTTGTTTCAAATCCCCTAAAACCACCTGCCTTCTAGAAAATTCTCTTGTCTGGATTTTCCTCTCCACATATCAATCATTCCCTTTTCTAACATCTTCTTTAAAACCCCCCAGATTCATCACTTCTAAAAAAAATAGCTCCTCTTGTCATATCCAGTCTATCCATTTTAACATTAAAATCCCCAACTACAATAGTTTCCCTCACACCATTTTCCTAATTCTAAAAATAAATCTTTGCGCTCTATTTCAGTATTAGGCGCGTAAATATTTATAAATCTAAAAATCATATTCATATATTCAAAATTAAAATTCTCCCATTATTATCATTATAAATTTTTCACATTCTCTACCACATCCTCAATAAAATAGCAACACTTAAATTCCCCCTGTCATTGTTAAAAAAATATGGAGAGATTTTATTTTTGTTAACTTCTAAAATACATACATTGTCCCAATGTGTTTCTTGAAGGCATAAAATATCAATTCTTTTTTATTATTTGGAATTTTTCAATTTTTCTTAAACCATTTGCATTGATTGACATAAAATTAACCATTCCAACAAATTTAAAATATCCATTTTCTCATTATCCTCTACCTGTTGTCATGTTCATCCTTTTCTGTCCTTTTTCACCTCCGCCGCTTTCCTCTTCCTGTTGCCTCCCCTTGTTCTATCAATATTTTCCATCTGAAATTGACTCTAAATCCATCTCATCCAACCAACTCAATCTTCTTTCCTGTGCCTGTTGTGCTTCCTGTATCCATTTGTGTCTCATGCATCGTTGTCAGCATCCCATTCCCCTCCACTTCAACTCCTTCCGAGGCACCCACATCGCTCGAGGTCCCCCCCCAAAATCTGAGTCCCCAGTTCCTCCACCCAGCCCACTCCCCCTCCCTCCTCCTGAAAACTCCCTCTTCTTATATCTGAATCCATACAGCTCCCTATTTCATTCGTCTTCTGTTCCATCTTCTCCCTTCTTGCTTTCTCCGTCTCTCCACCCTCCACCACATCCTCTCCTCCATCTTCTCCTTCTTGTGGTGATATAATTGCTTCCTCAAAAAGTTCCCGACTCCCGGGTGGCGCAGTGGTTAAGGGCGCTGTACTGCAGCGCCAGCTGTGCCATCAGAGTCCCTGGGTTCGCGCCCAGGCTCTGTCGTAACCGGCCGCGACCGGGAGGTCCGTGCGGCGACGCACAATTGGCCTAGCGTCGTCCGGGTTAGGGAGTGATTGGTCGGTAGGGATGTCCTTGTCTCATCGTGCACCATCGACTCCTGCGGCGGTCCGGGCACGGTGTTTCCTCTGACACCTTGGTGCGGCTGGCTAGTACAGGGTTGGATGCACGCTGCGTTAAGAAGCAGTGTTGACCACACTTGAAACATTTAAACTCAGAGCTAGTCCTTGACTATGTGCCCAGACTGGATACACAGTCGACAAACCCTGACCTACTTATCGTGTATTACTCGGAAATACTCTCCTCCCTCCAGTGTCTCAAATTTTGTAAAATATGGCAACGATTGTACTGTTTCAGTGAATTTTACTTTACAGAATCTCGTCCCGTCCACAATCCCTGTGGAGATTCATGAAAGATGCAACTAGCTCATTGGCAATCATATCTCTCGCCATGATCCTTGTATCTGTAATCATTAACCGATCCTTTCCAGTTCGCATTGTAATTTCGTACTTTCTTGCTCCTTTCATTCTACATCCCACCACCTCTCCACACACCTCTTTAATCGAACGTAGTAACTCCATTGTAACTTTATCTTCTCCCATCAACTCCACTGCCACCGTAAATTCTTTGCCATATTTCCGTCCTCCTTCATCTCCATGTTTCTTCCGTTGCGCATTTCCTTTGTCCTTGTCCATTCCATTAGTCATTGCCATGTTGTCCGTCATAGTAAACAAAAATGAGAACAAAAACTCTCCCCCAAGCAGTAAAACTGCAAAGGGGGGGAAAAAAACTAAGCAAACTTAAACTTGTTCAAATGCAAAAATTATACTTCAAAGAACATTGAAAATAACCAAAAAATCTCTCAAGCAAACAAACACTCTCACAACTTAATCACCAACACCTGTCTCACTTTCCAAACAGGAAGTGCTCACCCAGGCCGGTATGGCCGTAAGCAAGAAATTCTCTTGGTGTACTATATAAAGTCAGTGAGTCTGATTAACATGTTGTATTTTCACCATTTAGATAAGCATCTTTGTGTCACTCAAAGTGGAAGAAATTGCATATAATGTAGCCATAATTTGTAGCACAGATCGTTGGATGAAATACAAACTAACCTTGCTTGCTTATTTCAAAGCGAGGGCACATATTTCAGCCTTGTGGGAAAAAAAACAGACAGAGTTGAAATTCCACAAGGCAGGGATGCTGATGAAATGATGCAAGAGCACCCCCTAATGGACAAAAAGCTTACAGCACCTGTTATTCCCAGGCAGTCTCCCATCCAAGTACTAACCAGGCCCGACCCTGCTTAGCTTCCCGAGATCAGGCGTTCTTTTTATTTTTTACTATAAAAATTCTTATTTTACATTATACACATTTAATATACACAAACCATTTTAAATCACAATACTAGACATTGACAGGAAAACAATTCACCCTTATCAAAAATAGAGATTAAAATACCAAAACTAAAATTATACTACCATTGCATACACTGCTTTGCTAAACCACATTCCACAAGAATAGTTTCAAAACACCTTATCAAGTAGAAACGAAGACATTCTCAAAACAATTCTTTCAAATTTTTACTGATATCTCAAAATTTTACATCAAAACCCATACACCAAACCACCATCCTCCCCCACAGCAATAAATCCACAATCCTTCATAAACACCCTCTCAATCCTCCTGCTTAGACCTATACATCAATCCTACATCCTTCCTTACCAAACCTTCAAACACCTTCCACACTGTCACCCTCTTTCCCTCAAACCTTGCCAAGTTCCTCCTTGTATGTGACAGCATAAAATTCAATAATACAATATTCACCCCCCCCTCACATGCTGACCCACTCCAAACAATACCAAACACCTCCAATCAACCCCGCCTATTAACTCTTCTCCCCAGTACCTTTTCTAACATATCCCTCAACCTCACATAGAACCCAGCTACATCAACACATTCAAACATCATGTGCATCAGATTTCTATCTGTACATACATCACACACACGAGACACTGACCTGTCTACCTGAAGTAACACCACCTTGGTAAAAACACGGTTGTGCCTCAACATATAATCAAAATGGGTACATTCAATACTATTGAGCCTCACTACCATGTTTTCCCACAACCTCTCAACTTCCATCCCTGGAAAAACTTGCCTCCACACTTTCTCCGATTGCAGGCGCCCTGACCTTCCTGGTAATAAACGCCCAGTGTAAGGCCCTGACCTGGGTAGAGGATAAGGCTTGCATAGTCTCCCCACATTTCACCTGCATCTCAGGCAAGGTCTCTAAGACTCCATTACACAAATGATTGTCCAACAGCCTCACCCACTCCCCTGGAACACACTCCTTTATCCAATCATACATTCTTAACACCATCCCTTTCCTGACATCCTTATCTACACCCCAGACAGTATCTACGATCGCCTGATCAGGCAGGAACTCCAGCACCACCTCATACCTAAAGTCCCCCAGTCTTATCATACCCGCCTTCATTATTACCTTACTCTCCAGCATCTTTCTCTCTGATTTCATCATCGGGTTCAGAAACTGGTATATTCAAAATCACCCCAATAGAGTCACACTCATAACTTACCTGCAGTAAGAACTCCGCCCAGGCCCTGAACACCTCCTGGTAAAACTCAGGCACCTCTGTATACATGCTGGGCTTACATTAACAACCCATAATCTCCACAACCTCCACTCCTATGCAACCAATGCCTGAAACTCCTTCCACCCCTGACCCTCCTCCCCATACAAAAACCGTTGTACTCTCTTAACCCTCATGGCTTATAACTTCACCTCCAGATCTATTAATCTCAACCCACCCCTATCATAATCTGCTATCATTACATCATGAGCAATCTTCACCCCCTTCCCACCCCACGGGAAATCAGACACTGATTAATTCCCTTCAGAACCCATGCAGGAATGTACATAACCCCTAAGGTATACACACATTTTGACATTAACAACATTTAATTTCCTTTGTTTCCAGTAATTCAGTCTTTATTTTATTAATCACCCATGTCCAAGTTAGGTCCCTCACCTCCCGCTCATCCACCCCAATATCCACACCCAAAATTATCACATGCCTCTTAACAGTCTTAAAAGGAATGTTACATGTAGACATAACAGTATCATCAGCACATAATATTTGAGACTTTTCTACATTCACCTTAGCCTCAGATCTCCCATACACATCAAAACACTTCAGACAATTAACACTCTCTCCATCCCGCAAAGTACAGGTGTTGTCATCAGCATAATGATGCAGTACACTGACACCTCCCCCCGGGAGGTCCACTCCATGCACTCCTCCATTCCACTTTACAAACGCCGCTAAAGGCTCTACCGAGATGCTGTATAGCAGTGCAGACAATGGACAACCCTGCCTAACAGACCTGCCCAGGGGAAAGGGATCAGTTAGCACACCATTACATTTCACAACACTGAACGCTGACCCATACAAAAGCTTCACCCATCCTTTAAGATGAGGCCCGAACCCAAATCTTGCCAAGGCCTCTAACAGGAACCGATGCTCCACCCGATCAAAGGCTTTATTCAGATCTAGACAGAGCACCGCCCCACCCACCTCCCCCATCTGCTTCACCACATCCCGGATAGTGCAGAGGGTGTCCACTACATCCCGCCCCGGAACTCCATAGGCCTGAGTAGGTGCTATGATGCTTCCCATCACCTTATTCCACCTGTTGGCCATTATCTTAGCAAGCACCTTATTGTCTGAGTTCAAAAGAGTTATTGGTCTGTAGTTCTCTAATTTTAGTCTGCTCCCCTTCCCTTTGTATAACACAGTCAACACACCCATAGCTAAAGATTCCGGGACTACCCTCTTCTCCTCCATACACACGCAGCATCAGTGGGGCCAGTATGTCACTAGACTCACGGTAAAACTCTGCAGTAAGACCATCTGAACCCGCGCTCTTATTCAATTTCAGGCACAATATGGCAGTTTTAACCTCTGCCAATGTAAAATCAGCATTACACATCCTCAGTCGACACCCTAGCCTCCACTGCGTCTAGCACTCTTCTCATACACACTTCATCTACCCCACCCGACGTAAATAAGCCCTTATAAAAAGAATGCACTGTATTCAAAATTCCTTCCAGATCTGTCACCCTCTCCCCCTCTCATTTAACCTCCTGAAACTCTGGGGGCGCTATTTCATTTTTGGATGAAAAACGTTCCCGTTTTAAACAAGATATTTTGTCACAAAAAGATGCTCGACTATGCATATAATTGATAGCTTTGGAAATAAATTTTCCAGAACTGCAAAGATATTGTCTGTGGGTGCCCTAGAACGGGAGCTACAAGCAAAACCAAGATGAAACGGCAACCAGGAAATCAGCAGGATTTGAGGCTCTGTTTTCCATTGTCTCCTTATATGGCTGTGAATGCGCAAGGAATGAGCCTGCCCGATCTATCGTTTCCCCAAGGTGTCTGCAGCATTGTGACGTATTTGTAGGCATATCATTGGAAGATTGACCATAAGAGACTACATTTTCCAGGTGTCCGCCCGGTGTCCTCCGTCGAAATTGGTGCGTCATTTTCAGCTGCTGGTATTTTTCCATGCGATTCTGAGGGGAAAGCAGGCTTCCACGAACTGCATATCAATGAAGAGATATGTGAAAAAACACCTTGAGGATTGATTCTAAACAACGTTTGCCATGTTTCGGTCGATATTATGGAGTTAATTCGGAAAAAGTTTGACGTTTTGGTGACCGAATTTTCGTTTCGGTAGCCAAATGTGATGTACAAAACGGAGCGATTTCTCCTACACAAAGATTCTTTCAGGAAAAACTGAACATTTGCTATGTAACTGAGACTCCTCATTGAAAACATCCGAAGCTCTTCAAAGGTAAATGATTTTATTTATTTGGTTCTGGTTTTTGTGAAAATGTTGCGTGCTAAATGCTACGCAAAATGCTAAGCTAGCTTGCAATACTCTTACACAAATGATTGATTTACTATGGTTCAAAAGCATATTTTGAAAATCTGAGATGACAGTGTTGTTAAGAAAAGGCTAAGCTTGAGAGCAGGCACATTATTTTCATTTTATTTGCGATTTTCAGAAATCGTTAATGTTGCGTTATGCCAATGAGCCTGAGGCTTTATTCACGATTCCGGATCCGGGATGGGGAGTATCAAGAGGTCAGCTCAGTTAGAAAACTCCTTTCCTGCTTCCTCCTTTCTAACCCCAGGAAAAAAGCAGTTTCTCTCCCCCTCCACCACATACTGTGCTCTACTCCTCACCACTGCCCCCATACACCTGTTCCTCTCTACGACCCTCAACTCCTCCCTCACGCTCAAGTACTGTGTCACATCATAGCCTGGACAGTTTTCTACCTTTTCTAACTCCAATAAGTCGGGATTTAAGAGTCCCCTCCTCCCTCCTCAACACATTTGCCTGTCTTGCACTAGATATTGCCAGCCGCTTGAACTCCCCTTTTAATCCTTCCCACCACACACTCATCAGACTCAAATAGAGGATCTGACACGTCGTCATTCACACTCTTTCACTGCAGCCCTAAACCTCTCATCCTTCAACATACTGGCATTAAGACACCACAAACCACCCCCCCCTCCCCTCCCTTGATGCACCCAGCCGGAAAAGCAGAGCATCATGGTCACTAAAAAATGTGTGTGAATACTCTACCCCGCAACCAAGTGCGCAACCTCTATGAGCGAGACACAAATCTATACGTGACTGCTTGAGCTCACTCCTCACCACTTGTCTTCGAGAGAACACCCGCTTATCTGGATTCCTCTCCCTCCATATATCCACCCAATCCTCATCCCGCATTAGCCTTAATAGCGCTCCCCGAGATGAGTCAGAGCCAAAATGTGCGCTACTTGAGGCATCAAGCCTATCCATCCATACATTAAAATCCCCAACAAGCAGACAGTTCTTCCCACATAATCCCCCCCCCATAGACATAAACATTACCCTCCCCTCAATTTCATTATTAGGAGCATAGACATTGTATCTTGATAAGTGAAACTCACTCCCACCATTCCACCCGCAGTGTCAGCACATAACACATTTAAATTAGACATGTTTTACCAAAATAGCTACCCCACATGCCCGCACAGTACAGTACTCACGTACATTTGTCCATTCCATCTCTGCCTTACATTATCCATATACGGCTCAGTCCAATGAGTCTCCAGAAGACATAATATATCCGCAGAGAAGGCTTCCAACACCAGCTCTAGCTTTGTTTTGCTACGTTGTCCATTGGTGTTGATAGATACAACTCTCACCATTATGAATATAAAGAGGGGATGAATCCAGTCCATCATGATTGATCTTTTTCTTGGTCGTCATGTTCCTTTTACTATCCCCCCCACCGAGACCGTATGTACTCCATCTCTTCTTCCGACCCTTTTCGTTTGTAAGAGTCATCCCTTGCAGGATATACCTCCCTGAATTTCAGACACAGTCGGGATCTCCACTTCACCCGGAGCCAATGCCTCTCCATGTGCTTCTTCTTCCTACCCCCCCCCCCCCCCCCTCTCCACGAGGAACAGCCTCCAACTCCACATCGTCTAGGCTTAAACTTATCCCTCCATCCTTGGATGCCTCCCTTCCTACTTCCCGTCTCCACTTCATCCTCCGACTGCCTCCGTTCTTCTTCGCCCTCCGTCTCTCCCTGGGACTGCTCACTCATGCCGATCTCCTCCCCAGCTTCCTCCACGACACTATTTGCACTGAAATCCTGTGATGCCAAATCATGAGCACCTTCACCATGGGAACAGGAGCACTGCGCTACACTCCTCCCGCAACCAACACAACCGCACTCTCTCCTCCTATTGCACTCTCGTGCGTAATGCCCTTGCTCACCACACTTATGACAGGCGAAATCAGGGCACTCTTGCAGCACGTGCCCTGG
>NW_027008434.1:51260-89809 GCF_036934945.1 Oncorhynchus masou masou | reverse complement strand
CTACATCTGTCACGTCTAAACAAGGTGGGTGGAATCAGGCGCAGATAGCGATATGACAGTTTATTCTCCGGCGAACAAGAGACACGGTCAACCCAACACACACAGGGTGAACAACGCTTCACAGGATAAAGACAGACCGGAGAATATTAACACAAGATACACCGACTGACATGAATACACAAATAACAATCCCGCACAAAACAAGGGCGGGACAACCTACTACATATACAGACACTAATTAGCTAAACAACACACAGGTGAAACCAATCAGACAACTAGCAGATACACGAAAAGGAATTGGTAGTGGCTCGTAGGACGGTGACGAGCACCGCCCGAACAGGCAGGAGAGCCAACCTCGGCGGAAGTCATGACCACATCACTATGGACTACAGGAACCAAGAGCCCTTTTTTGTGGTCTTGGTTGGCAAGCGGCTGCTTAACCATGAGTTTGCTCAACAGTATTTAACAGAGGGCGACAGACTTCACCATCACGTTGCCCTTCTCTTCGCCGGACGCAGTGTTTGAGGTACGACGCTCTCCCAAAACATGTTAACCTAAATTGCTGCAGCTAGCCTCGCTTTCCTTACCCTGTATACATGCATACAATATTGGACTAATGAACTCTCCCATTGGTTCCCAGTCGGTTCACTCGTCCTCTGTCAGGAGCAGACTGGATGTGGCTCTGAATCCTTACAACAACATGACCATCATACTTTTCCCTGGCTTGCAGCTTCCTCAAAACGCTGACTGGTTGGTTCTCAAACAAATCAAATGTATTTGTTACACACATGGTTAGCAGATGTTAATGCGAGGGTAGCGAAATGCTTGTGCTTCTAGTTCCGACAATGCAGTAATAACCAACAAGTAATCTAACTAACAATTCCAAAACGAATGTCTTATACACAAGTGTAAGGGGATAAAGAATATGTACATAAAGATATATGAATGAGTGATGGTACAGAGCAGCATAGGCAAGATACAGTAGATGGTATCGAGTACAGTATATACATATGAGATGGGTATGTAAACAAAGTGGCGTAGTTAAGTACCTAGTGATACATGTATTACATAAAGATGCAGTAGATGATATTGAGTACAGTGTATACATATGAGATTAATAATGTAGGGTATGTAAACATTATATTAGGTAGCATTGTTTAAAGTGGCTAGTGATATATTTTACATCAATTCCCATTATTAAAGTGGCTGGAGTTGAGTCAGTGTGTTAGCAGCCACTCAAAGTTAGTAGTTGCTGTTTAACAGTCTGATGGCCTTGAGATAGAAGCTGTTTTTCAGTCTCTCGGTCCCAGCTTTGATGCACCTGTACTGACCTCGCCTTCTGGATGATAGCGGGGTGAACAGGCAGTGGCTCGGGTGGTTGTTGATCTTTATGGCCTTCCTGTAACATCGGGTGGTGTAGGTGGCCTGGAGGGCAGGTAGTTTGCCCCCGGTGATGCGTTGTGCAGACCTCACTACCCTCTGGAGAGCCTTACGGTTGTGGGCGGAGCAGTTGCCGTACCAGGCGGTGATACAGCCCGCCAGGATGCTCTCGATTGTGCATCTGTAGACGTTTGTGTGCTTTTGGTGACAAGCCAAATTTCTTCAGCCTACCTGAGGTTGAAGAGGCGCTGCTGCTATTAGCTTTCATAGGGTTTTAAACGTTGTCGTGGACATAGAACATCATGTCATATTTCTATTAAAGAGGTGTACTTTTGAGAGCAAAAACATACAGATACGGGGAAATGTAAATGGAGAATAGGGGGATTTTTTTTTGGGGGGGGGGGTCAGGCAAAACAATGAAGGGATTTTACAGGGCCCTAATGGACTACAGACATTGACAGTCTCCGAGTCTAAAAACAAATGCTGAATACACAATTATCCACTAATACCAATGACTTACAAGTTTTCCATTTGGTAGAATTTCAATTAAAGTACTCACCCACACAGTTTCCTCCACAGTATCTATATATTATCTATCTTTCTCGAAAATACTCCTAAAAAAAACTCCACAATTTTCCCTTCATAATCACCTAAATTCCTTAATCTTATCGCATAACTTAGTACAAAATTCACCAAATTAAAATGTAAAACTTTACTTTTCCCATTTAAACTAAAAAGAAACCTCCTCCAGTAAAAATCTCTTCTCCCCAATGTTTTACTTAAGGCCCTTTTAAAAACTCGTGAATCTTTTAACCTACTACATTCAACAAAAAAGTGCATAATTTTCCGCCTCCGTACCACAAATATCACATTCTCTTTTAATATCCCTATAAATTTGACGCAAAACCACATTTGTAAAAATCCTATTATGTTTCAATTTAAAATCATTGTCTTCACATTCTATAGATTTATATTTTACATTTACATTCTTCCATATTGATTTCACATACATGTTTGCAAACACCCTAGACCACACTTTTCCCGACGCAGTGACTTATCTCTTTTTATAATAAAATGGTTTATAGAAAATGTAAGTTTTAAACCTGATTTAAATCATGTTTCTCCCCATTACTTTCAGAATATAAAACCGGTAAACCCCACGATCTTTTGACCACCTCTTTATTTATTAAAATCACCCACTCCCCAGGAATACATCCTAATATTTCTTTGCACATATTCTCCACAGTAGTTTTACTTATCTCTTCATCTACTTCAACCACATTATCATATATTGCCTGAAATGGAAGGAACCCAGGAATTACCTCAGGTGACATAACATATCTGCCTCATCCCAGCCCTCCATAAAATATTTACAAAACAACATGTTATTACACTCTTTGGATTTAAAAATATCGGCTGATTTAAAATATTTTCTAAAAGGTACATTCATAATAAATATTTGGTAAAAACTGTCCAAGCCACAAACACTTCTCTATAAAACAAAGGTATATTACGTAACATTTCCTTCTTCATACTCCTCAATAAACCATTGTCCCCAATCCTCCCAACCTCCTGCAAATACTCTTAAATAAAAATTTCCACCCATAATCCAATTCACCAAATAAATGTTTCCATTTTTACTCTAATTGCTGTTTTCCTTACACTTAAATCTACCAACTTCAAACCCCCCCCTCATAACCTGCAATCAAAGTTTTAAAGCTATTTTCACCCCCTTCCCATCCCATAAAAAAAATCAACTAAAATATTATTCATTTCAGATAAAACCCATTCTGGCATATCCAAAACGTTCTTTACATAAATAAAAATTGACATCAACAATACATTTATTACAATTACTTTCCCTTTTAATTTCAAAGACCTCCCCTTCTACATTTACCACCTTCCTAACTTTATTACACCACTCCATGTCAAATCCCTAGCTTCCATTTCATTCACCCCTAAAAACACTCCTAACACCTTAAAATAATATTTTACCACCTTTAAAAGGAAAATTCCCCACATTAATCTTATTACTACTGAATTCTCCATGTTAACCTTTGCACCCGATGCCTGTCCATATACTTTAAAACACTCCATCACCCTTTTTACACTTCCCTCATCTCTAACTATTATAGTGGTATCATCTGCATATTGATGAATCAAACTAAAACGTCCTTGCGGAGTCTGTACACAATTTATAAGATTATATTTTTTAAGAAATGCTGCTAAAGGTTCTGCCAATAAAACAAATAATAAAGCTGATAAAGGGCACCCCTGTCTCACAGATCTCACAAAACCATATTTATCCATTACCCTAAACAAAATCATGTTCCACCTTATCATAAGCTTTATTTAAATCTATGCTTACAACTTTTTTTTAATCACATCTAATTGTATCAGCAATATCTCTACCAGGCACAATATAATTGTGTAGTTGCTATAATATAATTTCTAAATTGCTTTATTCTATTTGCCAGTATCTTAGCTAATACCTTATCTGAATTTAATAAACTAATTGGCCAATTTATTCCCCTTATTTTTATATAAAATCAGCCCTGTCACCATAGATTCTGAAACACTATCCTCCATATATTGATATACTTCCAATAAAATAGGTGCTAAAAAAATTTCATATTTTATAAAACTCTGCAATTATCCCATCTACTCCAGGACACGTATTTACTTTTAAACCCTTAACAGTGAATGAAGTTAAAGATGCGATTATCTTCCCAACACAGATTTGTTTATCCTCTACATCAATTTGCACATCCACACTATCCAAGATCTCCTTTACACACCCCTCATCCATCTTCCCTTTCTTAAATAAATCCTTATAAAAATTCTGCCCTGTTTCTAATATCTCTACATAAACATTGACAACTTCACCCTTTGAAAATGTAATCTTTCTAATTTACACTGCTCAAAAAAACATCCTAGATCTGAGTGAAATATTCTTATTAAATACTTTTTTCTTTACACAGTTGAATGTGCTGACAACAAAATCACACACAAATTATCAATGGAACTGATGGCGGATGGTCTCCTGAGGGATCTCCTCCCAGACCTGGACTAAAGCATCCGCCAACTCCTGGACAGTCTGTGGTGCAACGTGGTGGTGTTGGTGGATGGAGCAAGACATGATGTCCCAGATGTGCTCAATTGGATTCAGGTCTGGGGAACGGTCGGGCCAGTCCATAGCATTAATGCCTTCCTCTTGCAGGAAGTGCTGACACACTCCAGCCACATGAGGTCTAGCTTTGTCGTGCATTAGGAGGAACCCAGGGCCAACCGCACCATCATATGGTCTCACAAGGGGTCTGAGGATCTCATCTCGGTACCTAATGACCGTCAGGCTACCTCTGGCGAGCACATGGAGGGCTGTGCGGCCCCCCAAAGAAATGCCACCCCACACCATGTCTGACCCACTGCCAAACCGATCATGCTGGAGGATGTTGCAGGCAGAACGTTCTCCACGGCGTCTCCAGACTCTGTCACGTCCGTCACGTGCTCAGTGTGAACCTGCTTTCATCTGAAGAGCACAGTGGCCAGTGGTGAATTTGCCAATCTTGGTGTTCTCTGGCAAATGCCAAACGTCCTGCACGGTGTTGGGCTGTAAGCACAACCCCCACCTGTGGACGTCGGGCCCTCATACCACCCTCATGGAGTCTGTTTCTGACCGTTTGAGCAGACACATGCACATTTGTGGCCTGCTGGAGGTAATTTTGCAGGGCTCTGGCAGTGCTCCTCCTGCTCCTCCTTGCACAAAGGTGGAGGTAGCGGTCCTGCTGCTGGGTTGTTGCCCTCCTACGGCCTCCACGTCTCCTGATGTCCTGGCCTGTCTCCTGGTAGTGCCTCCATGCTATGGACACTACGCTGACAGACACAGCAAACCTTCTTTCCACATCTCGCATTGATGTGCCATCCTGGATGAGCTGCACTACCTGAGCCACTTGTGTGGGTTGTAGACTCCGTCTCATGCTACCACGAGTGAAAGCACCGCCAGCATTCAAGTGATCAGCCAGGAGCATAGGAACTGAGAAATGGTCTGTGGTCACCACCTGCAGAACCACTCCTTTATTGGGGGTGTCTTGCTAATTGCCTATAATTTCCACCTCTTGTCTATTCCATTTGCACAACAGCATGTGACATTTATTGTCAATCAGTGTTGCTTCCTAAGAAGTGTGATTGACTTGGAGTTACATTGTGGTGTTTAAGTGTTCCTTTATTTTTTGAGCAGTGTATGTTCTCTGTTTATTCTTCTCTAATCCAAGAAAAAGTGTGTTTCTCCCCCTCAAATACTTTGCTTTACTACTTATAATAGCCCCCTTACATTTATCTATTTCATATTTACTCAATTTCTTTCAACTCAACTTTTCTATATTATAATTAGGCTCACTGTCACACTTCCCCATTTCTTCTTCCAATTTAGCTCAACTCATTTTCTTTTCATCCTACCCCTCTTTTTCCTTGCATATCTTAAACTAAACTTTTATTTTTTCCTTAACCTTGTCCCACCATAAACACTTAGCATGTGAAATGGAGGACAAGCAGAAAGAGAATATCAAAGATTTAAGTTTCCCATATTCCTCATCTTCTAAATACCCTGCATTCATACACCATAATCCACCCCCTGCTCTTTCCTTATCAAAGCCCACTGAAAATGTTAAACCTGCATGATCACTAAAAGTTGCAAAAACACATATCCTTCATAAAATTCCTTCAACCTTTTACTAAAACCAGATCTATCCCTGTTTGTTTCAAATCCCCTAAAACCACCTGCCTTCTAGAAAATTCTCTGTCTGGATTTTCCTCTCCACATATCAATCATTCCCTTTTCTAACATCTTCTTTAAAAACCCCCAGATTCATCACTTCTAAAAAAAATAGCTCCTCTTGTCATATCCAGTCTATCCATTTTAACATTAAAATCCCCAACTACAATAGTTTCCCTCACACCATTTTCCTAATTCTAAAAATAAATCTTTGCGCCCTTTCAGTATTAGGCGCGTAAATATTTATAAATCATATTCATATATTCAAAATTAAAATTCTCCCATCATTGTAGATCTTTCACATTCTCTACCACATCCTCAATAAAATAGCAACACCACTTAAATTCCCCCAGCCATTGTTAACAAAATAAAATCTCTTTTTTAACTTCTAAAATACATTGTCCCAATGTGTTTCTTGAAGGCATAAAATCAGAATTCTTCATTTTTACTATTCTTTGGAATTTTTCCATTTTTCTTAAACCATTTGCATTGATTGACATAAAATTAACCATTCCAATAAATTAAAAATATCTATTTTCTCATTATCCTCTACCTGTTGTCATGTTCATCCTTTTCTGTCCTTTTTCACCACCGCCGCTTTCCTCTTCCTGTCGCCTCCCCTTGTTCTATCAATATTTTCCATGTCATCTGAAATTGACTCTAAATCCATCTCATTCAACCAACTCAATCTTCTTTCCTGTGCCTGTTGTGCTTCCTGTATCCATTTGTGTCTCATGTATCGTTGCCAGCATCCCACTCCCCTCCACTTCAACTCCTTCCGAGGCACCCACATCGCTCGAGGTCCCCTCCAAAATCTGTGAGTCCCCAGTTCCTCCACCCAGCCCACTCCCCCTCCCTCCTCCTGAAAACTCCTTCTTATATCTGAATCCATACTGCTCCCTATTTCATTCATCTTCTGTTCCATCTTCTCCCTTCTTGCTTTCTCCGTCTCTCCACCCTCCACCACATCCTCTCCTCCAGCTTCTCCTTCTTGTGGTGATATAATTGCTTCCTCAAAGTTCCCAACTCCCGGGCCTCCCGGGTGGCGCAGTGATTAAGGGCGCTGTACTGCAGCGCCAGCTGTGCCATCAGAGTCCCTGGGTTCGCGCCCCAGGCTCTGTCGTAATCGTCCGCGACCGGGAGGTCCGTGGGGCGACCCACAATTGGCCTAGCGTCATCTGGGTTAGGGAGTGATTGGTCGGTAGGGATGTACTTGTCTCATCGCGCACCATCAACTCTGACACATTGGTGCAGCTGGCTAGTACAGGGTTGGATGCACACTGTGTTAAGAAGCAGTGTTAACCACACTTGAAACATTTAAACTCAGAGCAGTCCTTGACTATGTGCCCAGACTGGATACACAGTCGACAAACCCTGACCTGCTTATCGTGTATTACTCGGAAATACTCTCCTCCCTCCAGTGTCTCAAATTTTGTAAAATATGGCAACGATTGTACTGTTTCAGTGAATTTTACTTTACAGAATCTCATCCCTGTACCTGGCCAAACTCTCCTCCTTATTTCTGAGACAGCAGTTACACCCCAGCTACTCAGCTTATCCAGTATAACTTTGTCTTTGATGTATACCGGAAGATTCATGAAAGATACAACTAGCTCATTGGCAATCATATCTCTCGCCATGATCCTTGTATCTGTAATCATTAACCGATCCTTTCCATTTCGCATTGTAATTTCGTACTTTCTTGCTCCTTTCATTCTACATCCCACCACCTCTCCACACACCTCTTTAATCGAACGTAGTAACTCCATTGTAACTTTATCTTCTCCCATCAACTCCACTGCCACCGTAAATTCTTTGCCATATTTCCGTCCTCCTTCATCTCCATGTTTCTTCCGTTGCGCATTTCCTTTGTCCTTGTCCATTCCATTAGTCATTGCCATGTTGTCCGTCATAGTAAACAAAAATGAGAACAAAAAACTCCCCAAGCAGTAAAACTGCAAAGGGGGGAAAAAACTAAGCAAACTTAAACTTGTTCAAATGCAAAAATTATACTTCAAAGAACATTGAAAATAACCAAAAAATCTCTCAAGCAAACAAACACTCTCACAACTTAATCACCAACACCTGTCTCACTTTCCAAACAGGAAGTGCTCACCCAGGCTGGTATGGCCGTAAGCAAGAAATTCTCTTGGTGTACTATATAAAGTCAGTGAGTCTGATTAACATGTTGTATTTTCACCATTTAGATAAGCATCTTTCTGTCACTCAAAGTGGAAGAAATTGCATATAATGTAGCCATAATTTGTAGCACAGATCGTTGGATGAAATACAAACTAACCTTGTTTGCTTATTTCAAAGCGAGGGAGCACATATTTCAGCCTTGTGGGAAAAAAAACGGACAGAGTTGAAATTCCACAAGGCAGGGATGCTGATGAAATGATGCAAGAGCACCCCCTAATGGACAAAAAGCTTACAGCACCTGTTATTCCCAGGCAGTCTCCCATCCAAGTACTAACCAGGCCCGACCCTGCTTAGCTTCCCGAGATCAGGCTTTCTTTTTATTTTTACTATAAAAATTCTTATTTTACATTATACACTTAATATACACAAACCATTTTAAATCACAATACTAGACATTGACAGGAAAATAATTCACCCCTATCAAATCAAAAATAGAGACTAAAATTATACTACCATTGCATACACTACTTTGCTAAACCACATTCCACAAGAATAGTTTCAAAACACCTTATCAAGTAGAAACTAAGACATTCTCAAAACAATTCTTTCAAATTTTTACTGATATCTCAATTTTTTACATCAAAACCCATACACCAAACCACCATCCTCCCCACAGCAATAAATCCACAATCCTTCATAAACACCCTCTCAAAATCCTCCTGCTTAGACCTATACATCAATCCTACATCCTTCCTTACCAAACCTTCAAACACCTTCCACACTGTCACCCTCTTTCCCTCAAACCTTGCCAAGTTCCTCCTTGTATGTGACAGCATAAAATTCAATAATACAATATTCACCCCCCCTCACATGCTGACCCACTCCAAACAATACCAAACACCTCCAATCAACCCCGCCTATTAACTCTTCTCCTCAGTACCTTTTCTAACATATCCCTCAACCTCACATAGAACCCAGCTATATCAACACATTCAAACATCATGTGCATCAGATTTCCATCTTTATCTGTACATACATCACACACACACACACACGAGACACTGACCTGTCTACCTGATGTAACACCACATTGGTAAAAACACGGTTGTGGGGTAGGTAGGTACACAGCCTACAGACCTTGACCTGCCGATCGTGTATTACTCTGAAGTACTCAGCCCCTTCCAACGTTTCAAATTTGGCCAAATATGGCAGCGAGCGCACAGTGTCTGTGAATTTAACTTTGCAGAAGTGCGTTCCATCAGCAACGTCCGTCCCCGGCCAGTAGCGCCTTTTCACCGGCGAAATAGCACACACCCCATGCTCTTAGCCGTTCTGTGATGTCCTTGTCTGTAATATATACCGGGAGGTTTAAAGAGACAACAATCTCATCCAGCGATAGATCCTTTACCATGATTCGACAGCTCCGGATTTTAAATCCATCCATTTTTTTCTTTCCCTCTCGCACTTGACAGCGTCACTTCATATCGCTTTTCATCTTTGACCCGACAGTCCACAAACTTCTTTAATCCCTCTCAATACCTCCATTGTAATCTTCTCTTCTCCCATAATTTCAACAGCCACTGTTAAATTCTTTTCATATTTTTGCGCCTGTCTTGCTGCAGCGCCATTATCCATATTTTCTTTGTTTTTAGTCTTTTTTCCAGCGTTGGTCAAAGCCATTGTATCCATCCGAATTACGACGGAAGGAAAGTCCCCAAACAGCAATATGCTGCCGGGGAAGAACCCCAAACTATAAATTTAACTTAATCAATTTACAAAAAGAAATTGTACTTTAAAAGCTCAAACTCAACACAAAATCTCTGGAGTAATCACTCACACCTGTGTCAATCATCCAACAGGTGCGTACTCAGGCCGGTATGGTCATAAGCGAGAAACTAACTCTTCGTGCACTATGTAGTCAAAGTGAGTCTGATTAACAGTTGTTGCATTTTCACCATTTAGATAAGCATCTTTGTGTCACTCAAAGTGGAAGAAATTGCATATACTGTAGCCATAAATTGAAGCACAGATTGTTGGATGAAATACAAACTAACCTCGCTTACTTATTTCAAAGCGAGGGCATATATTTCAGCCATGTGGAATTTCAACTGTCTGTTTTTTCCCACAAGGCAGTGACAAAGCTTACAGCACCTGGTATTCCCAGGCAGTCTCCCATCCAAGTACTAACCAGGCCCGACTCTGCTTAGCTTCCAAGATCAGGCGTACTTAAAAAAAAATGATTATAAAAATGTCATAGTAATTTACAACCAAATCACAGAATCACTAACAATCCTTCTATTCATTTCATTCCATCAACATCAGAACATTTTTTTCCAAAATAAAAATAACATAATTACATCTTCACTAATCAAAAAAATACATAATCTAATATAGACATACACAATTTCAGAAGTTAACCCTAAATCTCCCTCCTCCATTGACACTAAAGTACTCCCCTTTACAAACATACTTTCAAATTTTTCTAGTTTTGCATTATACATTAATTCCACATGCTTACTTAAACCTGCTTTAAAGATTACCCAGACATTCCACTTTTTTCCTTCAAAATGTTCCATATTCCTTCTACAGTAAATTGCATACCTCACAACTCAATACAATATTCAACAGGTACACATTCACACCCGAACATTTCCCCACCACTCCAAACAATATTAACCTGTCCCATGCAAAACTTTCTATAAACTCTTCTCCAGTGCCTCCACAACAAGTTTTATTTCATTGAAAAAATCTGTCAGACATGGACAGTCGACAAATAAATGTAACAAAGACTCTGGCTTCATCATACACACCACATTCACGCCGGACATCACGGTTTATCTGATGTAAAACAATATTTGTGTATATACGATTATGCCGTAACATAAAATCCATGTTCTCACAATTTTATTTATTCCCAAACAAAACCAAATTCTCCCACAACAAAGAAACATCCAAATCAAAAAACATTTTTCTCCACATCCTCTCAGCCGCAGGCCTCACACACACGGACTTCAACATACACTTGCACACTCTTTTCTGTGTTTACTTTTGATAATTCTTTCCCCGATCCCTTACCTTCATAGACTTGGCAACACATACAAGTCCCCATATTCCCCCTCTCCATTTATCACTTTTATCCACTCACCCGGAATGCATAATTTTATTCTTTCATATATTTAATACTAATTTACTCTTCACTGTACCATCAAACTCCCACACAGTATCCAGAATTGCCTGCTCCCTTAAAAACCAGGTATAACCTCGTAAATAAAATATTTTACCAATAATAACCCAGCCTTCATAAACAATTTGTTGTACAGCACCTTCCCACAACTCTCTATTTTCAGATTAAAAAACACAGGCTGATTTAAATATGTTGTCCTTATTGGTACATGTGTACTCAATCTGAGGAAGAAATTCCCCCCCATGCCAAGAACACCTCCTTATAGAACTTAGGCAACTCCTCCACCATATCTATCTTCCATGCCATCAATGATCCACTTTCTTCACAACCCCCACTTCTGTACCAAAAAATATTTAAACCTTTTCCATCCATAACCTACCTCCCCATATAAGTACTTTTGCACAGTTTTTTTATTCTCATTGCTTTTCTCTTCACATCCAAATCCACCAATTTCAACCCCCCATCCTTTAAATCCGAGATAAGTGTTGCCCTTGCAATCCTAGTCCCCTTCCCATCCCATAGGAAATCTGCAACCAAATCATTGAATTCTTTTAACACCCATTGTGGCTTATCCAACGAACTTAAAACATAGATGCATTTGGATGCCAACAATGAATTAATCACCATCACCTTCCCCCTTAGACAGTATTCTTGCCTTCCAATAGGACAGAGTATGTTTTATTTTATTCAAAACCCCAGTCCAAGTCACATCTCTCGTCCCTTCTTCATCCACCCCCAAACACACTCCTAAAGTCATTATATTACCTTCAGCCTTTTTGAAAGGGAATCCACCTTTGCATCTATCCCCACATACATTATTTCAGATTTTTCAACATCAAGTTTTGCACTTGATGCCTTGCAATACCTCAAAGCACTCCATTACGTTCTTCACACTTTCAACATCTATCACAGTACATGTAGTATCATCCGCATATTGCTGTATAACACTCTCCCTCCCATCCGGTATCCGTATACCTCAAATTAATTTGTTTGCTTTAATCATTGCTGCAAGCGGCTCCACCGATTAAACTATAAAGAGCAGCTGATAAAGGACAGCCCTGCCTAACAGATCTCTCCAGAGGAAAAGCATCTGTTAATAGCCCGTTACATTTTACTCTGCTCCTTGCAGATCCATACAGTAATCTAATCCAACCATCATTCTTTCACCAAAACCAAATTTTCCAAGTGTACGCAATTTAGATCCAGACTCAGCACAACCCCCCCCCCTTCCTCCCCCCATATGCTTTCACATCCCTTATGGTTCCCACTGTGTCAGAAATATCCCTCCCTGGTACACTATATACCTGTCTCTATTACCCCACTCATAACGTTTTTAACTCTATTAGCTAAGACCTTGGCTAAAATCTTATAATCGCAATTTAAAAGTGTCAACGGTCGATAATTATCCAAATTCACACTACTCCCTTTATTTTTATACAATATGGTTAACTCCTGTGGCCAGCGACTCTGGCACAACTTGAGTCTTTTCAAAATTTTCATACAGTTTTCTTAAAATTGGAGCCAACAAATATGCAAAAGACTCATAACTCTGCCGTCAGGCCATCAGACCCCGGGCTCCTATTGCAATTAGCAGCAAATATGGCCTCCTTAATGTCAGACTCATCTTCATCGCACATGTTTTTTTCCCTTTCTGTTAACTTAGTATCCACATGATCAAGCACCTTATCCATACAGGAAACATTAACCTTTTTTAAATAAGCATTCATAATCTCTCTACCGTATCCAGAATCCCCACCAAATCATTAACCTTATCCCCCTTATCATTAATTAACTCCGTAATAGAAGTCTTCTCTTGCCTTTTTTCTAAATTCAAGAAAAACGAAGTACATCTTTCCCCCTCTATCGCATATTGCACTCTACTCCTTACAATCGCCGCATAACATTTCTTCTTCTCATACTCATCAAGTGCATCCTTAGCCAGTAAATAATCCTCCACCCCATGATCTTCATCATTTGCTATACACTCAAGTTCATATTGAACCTTCTGACGTAGTTCCCTCCTTCTTTTTCATACATAATTCCTCTTAACAGCATATTTTATAGTCAATTCCTTACATTTGATTTTCAGCTCCTCCCACCACAACCCCATGTTCTCCTCCATTAACTGCTGTCTTTTGGCCTGCCCAATACATTCTGATATCATATTAATATAGTTTTCCTCCTCTAGCAAGCTGCTATTTAAACACCACAGCCCACCACATTTAGTAGGTGTCTTTACTCCACCAGAAAATACCAACGCAGCATGATCACTTAAAGCATTAAAAACATATTCAGGATCATGTATTAGATGCTGTACATTCTTTCCCGTTAAAACGTAATCAATCCTGCTTTGTTTTGCCTTCCAGAAAAATCCCTCCTCCCAGGGTAACGTTCTCTCCATACATCATGTAAATCATAATCTCCCATAACTGACAACAGTTCCTTTCGTGAGGAGTCAGAGCGGAATTGCACACTGCTCGTCGCATCTAACCGACTTAACCACATTAAAATCCCCAACCAAAATTGTATTGTCATTACACAGAGACCGAAATGCCCTGAAAAACCTCCCTCTCCTTTTCTACATTTGGGGCATACATTCATTATATGATAGTCAACAGAACCCACTGAAAAATCTACAGCAAGAAGTCGACCTTCATAAGGCGTTCTCACTCTCTGTACATTTTCCACTACCCCCCCCCCCCCTTTTAACCAGTATCACCACCCCACATGTACCTACTACCCCATGACTAACAAAACATAGATCTGTCCATACTCTACTCACAAAACCCATAGATACAGGAGACCATTTTGTCTCCTGTGCACATATATCTGCATCCGTCAATGCCAATAACATTCAGCTTGTCAGCCCCACTCAACCCACGTGCATTTAAAGAAAATATCTTTATACCCGACATTAGTAACACAAACATTTGCCATAGATTACATCTCATTCCTTGTTCAGATATTTGAGCTTCTTATTGCACTTCTTATACTTTGTCGATATTCTCTTTTGACTTACTAAAGCCTGAAGCACTCCCAAATCTCTCATCCCCTGATCCCATCAGACTGTTAAGAGAAGTTGGAGCATTCTCTGCCCCACAATAGGCTTGACATTCGGAATAGTCCCGTCAGGTTGTACATCCTCCAGTATAGGCTCTGTGCATGGGTCCTTGCCACACTCAGCTTTCTGTAAATCCATCTGAGCTCTTCCACATCTCGCATCTTCTCCCTCCACACCCTCTGAATTTAACCATTCTACCGCACTGTCCATACTGGATCCCAGCTCCGTCACCCCCATCTCTGCAGACTTGCTGCGATTTCTCACCCCTTCATGCATCCCACTGATCCCCCTCCATATCATTCTCCTCTCCCAGCTCACTTTCCTCCACACACTCTTCCTCATCTACTGAGCCTCTCTCATTCATTATCTCAAGCTCTTCACCCACCCTTTCACCACATATACAGTTAAACGATTCACATTCCTCACATCTCCTTCTCTCAGGACACTCCCGTGCATAATGCCCCTGCTCCATACATTTGTAACACCTAAATTCAGGGCAATCACGTACTACATGACCAGGCTGAATACAAAGCCTACACACTTTCACCTGCCTGTCATGCATAACCCTGAAATATTCAGCCCCCTCCAGAGTGACAAACTTCGTCGAATATGGCAACGATTGGACATTGTTTGTAAATCGTACCTTACAGAAACGCGTACCGTCTGCAATTTCCGTTCCAGGCCACATTCTCCTCTTGATTGTAGACCCTGCTGTGACTCCCCATCCAGTCAATTTATTTATTATATCCTCATCCGAGATATGTCGGTTGTTATCTCATATTCATTCTTCGTTTTAAAACGACACCTCACCACCAAACCGCATAACTCCTTGATCCCCCGTAGAAGCTCCATTGTTATCTTGTCCTCCCCAATGATCTCCACCGCCACTGTTAAACTTCTTTCAAACACCGGGGGAACAGCCCGCTCCCCAGCCATTTTTTTTCTCCTGCCGCACCTCTGCCAGTCTTCATTTCCCCTTTCGAATTCTTCCCAGTAGTCGAAGCCATATCGCCCACTCGTCCAAATCAGCAACCAATCTCCTACTCACATTCATGCTTCTTTACAAGTCCGTTTGGTCTTTCAAACTTCCGTTAAGGAAATGAAAATACCTTTCCCCTCCTTAAGGAAATGAAAATACCTTTCCCCTAACAGTGCAAGCTGCTAGGGGAAAATTCTCCACTAATTATTCCCAAAATAATTGTTTAACAAATCACCAAACAAAAAAAATATTTACTTCAAAACAGCAAACAATGTATTTCTCCAACGCAACAACCAACTTCCTCCAAACACTTCCTCAATCCCAAAAAGGGGCGTGGTCAGGCCGGTATGGTCGTAAGCAAGAAAGTATCTCTTGGTGCACTATATAAAGTCAAAGTGAGTCTGATTAACAGCTGTTGCATTTTCACCATTTAGATAAGCATCTTTGTCACTCAAAGTGGAAGAAATTGCATATACTGTAGCCATAATTTGTAGCACAGATCGTTAGATGAAATGCAAACTAACCTTACTTACTTATTTCAAAGTGAGGGCACGTATTTCAGCCTTGTGGGAGAAAACGGACAAAGAGTTGAAATTCCACAAGGCAGTGACAAAAAGCTTACAGCACCTGGTATTCCCAGGCGGTTTCCCATCCATGTACTAACCAGGACCGACCCTGCTTAGCTTCCGAGATCAGGCATACTTTTTTTTAATAATCTAACCTGTCATACAAATATTTCTTTACTGTTTTTATCTGTTAAAAGAAAAGCTATAAGTTTTAAACCTCCATCATAGTCTGCTATCAATGTTTTCTGCGCAATTCTAACACCTTTACCATCCCATATAAAATTAGACACCACATTATTCAATTCATTTATAACCCACTCTGGCATGTCTAGAACTCCCAAAATATACACAAGTTTAGATGATACCAAAGCATTTACAACAATTACTTTACCTTAACTTCAATCTTCTATTTTTCCAGAAATTCAAAGTTAGCTTGATTTTTGAGGATCCCCGTCCAAGTTATATCCCTTGCCTCTTTCTCCTCTACACCAATATTTACTCCCAGCACCTTCATAAAATCCTTAGCTATCTTAAATGGAATCTCGCACTTATTTGCATTGATATCCCCAAAAAACATAATTTCCGTCTTCTCTATATTAACTTCAGCCCTCGATGCCTTACAGTAGATATCTATGATTTTCATAATGCTTTCAATGCTACCTACATCCTTCACAGTAAAAGTAGTGTCATCAGCGTACTGATGTATAACACCCCTCACCTCTGTCTCCAAGTATTAAAACAGCTAACGGTTCCGTAGAAACATTGTACAATAGAGCTGACAAAGGACAACCCTGCCTTACTGACCTCTCTATAGGGAATGTATCTGTTAACACTCTGTTACATTTAACACAACTTAATCCAAGATACACATTTTGGCCCGAAAATAATGTTCCACTTTATCAAAAGCTTTCTTAAAATCTAAACTTAAAACTATACCACCTTCATTTTTCATTTAACAACATCTCTAATTGTACAAATTACATCTGCAGCATCTCTTCCAGGTATTCTGTAGGCTTGTGTTGATGTAATAATACTTCCAATCACCTTTTTCATCCTATTAGCTAAAACTTGAGTCAGTATTTTATCTGAATTTAGAAGACTAATAGGCCTATAATTTTCTAACTTTAACCTACTGCCTCTTATTTAAAAATAGATGGTTAACATACCAATTGACAGACTCAGGGAATTCCTCATTCTCTTCCATATACTGAGAACCTTAAATAAAATGGGTGCCAAAATATCCACAAACTTTATAGAATTCATTTGTTAAACCATCCAAACCTGGACTTTTATTTCCTTGAGTGTTCTCAATTGCTTCCTTGATTTCTATAATTGAAATATCTTCATCACACATCCTCCTTTCTATCTGCCTGAGATATTTTGACACTGATATTCTCAACACTTTTTCAACACACACTTTATCCACATTCTTTTTATAAAGATTTCTGTAAAAGGATTCAACTGAATCTACGATGTCAACAAAATCATTTACCTTTACACCTTTTTCATTTTCCAATTCTACAATATAACTCTTAAATTGCTTTAGTTTTTTAAGCCCCAGAAAAAAGGAAGTACATTTCTCTCCCTCCAAGGCGTACTGTGCCTTACTCCTAACAATAGCACCTAAACATTTATTTTTTTTCATAAAACCCTAGCTCTGCATGGATTTTCAAATAGTTCACAACATCGTCTGGATCAGCATCGGCCTTTTCAAGTTCATGTAACATCCTATTTCTAAGCATTTTTTCTTTGAACTTATCTACACGGTTACGATTTTTAGAGTACCTAATACTCCTGTTTTTTACTTTAACTTTCACTTCCTCTCACCTTAAACACACATTCTCTTTTAACAGTACATTAGACATTTCACCTTCGATACATTCAACAATTTCCTTTTATATAACTTTCCTCCTTTAACAGACTGGCATTTAAACACCAGACACCTCCCCCTCATCTCCACAGCAAAACCTATCTGAAATGACATTACTGCATGATCACTGTATGCTGTAAAGTTATGACATCTTCTGAACCTGCTGTATTACATCTTTTACTTAACATAAATCAATTCTGCTTTGTTTTAGTTCATTTAACACCACCTGTCTTCTCAAACACTCTTTTTAAATTTTCAGCCCTCCATATATCGACAAGATTCTCATTTTTCATTAATTCCCTTAAAGCATTTCTAGACTAATCATGTCTGAAGCTATCACATCTCGAGACATCCATTCTAGTACACTTCACGTTAAAATCTCCTACCAGTATACAATTTCCTGAACAGTTTCTTTGGTTATTAAACATATCTCTCCTTTCCGATTCAATATTCGAAGCATAAACATTAATTAGACGAAAAAATACATTTTGCACTTTAAACTCAATAACAATAAGTCTGCCCTGATAATCTGCATATACCTGCTTGACATTTTGAACCACATCATTTTTTACCAAAATAGCCACTCCACATGTTTTTTCACTTCTGTGACTACAAAACATTAGCTCAGACCATTTGCTCTTAATCTCCAACATTTTGGAGTCTGTCCAATTTGTCTCTTGAAAACACCACATCAGCTTTCACAGACACCAAAACCTGCTCCAATTTGTTCATATTTCTCAGACTGTTCCCATTTAGTGATGCAACTCTAACCATTGTTAATGTATGCAGAAATATAGTCAAAGAAAATGTCATTTCAAAATAGACTTTCTTTTTTACCAGATCCCATCACCTCCCTAGCTTTCGTCAATGATCTCTTATTTCTAGCAAACAACTGAAAATCCTCACTATCTATTTCTTCGTCCGACTCATGACTTGGAATTATGAGTGAAGCAACATTCAAGCCTTTTGTAAAATGTGCTTTAACCGTGCCATCAACTCCAGTGGACCCAGCCCTCTCCTTGGTGTCATTTTCACACAGGCTTAAAGCTGGTTCAGGCACCTGAGAAGCACCTTGCACCATCTCTACCTGTGTATCTAATTCACCAATCCTGTGCTGCTGCTCCACCCTGTTAGCAGCAGAGACCAAGACTACATCTCGAGTACTGCCAGAAGGAATTGCATACTCTCCAAGCACAGCTATAGCTGTCTCTGAAATCACCTGTGACACACTTTCCATATCACTCTTCCTCTCTCTCCATAGCCACACTCCCCTCATCTTCTTCAGTAATGAGGTCCATTGTTTGCAGAAATAAAACATCATTCCACTTCTTACATTTACATATGTCCTTAGGTCTGTCACACCTTCTACACATATCACCGATGTTAGAACATTCCCTGGCATAATGCCCTTGTTCACCACATTTATGACAAATAAATTCTGGACATTCTTTAAGTATGTGTCCCGGTTGAATACATAGTCTACATACCTTAACTTGGTTGTCGTGGATCACTCAAATATTCAAATCCCTCTACTGTATCGAACTTTGTTGAGTAAGGCAATGATTGCACACTGTCCGTAAACTTCACCTTACAAAATCTCGTCGCATCCATAATGTCCGTTCCTGGCCACATCCTCCTCTTGATTGGTGTTGTCGCGTTCACTTTCCATCCTTGTAATTTCTCATATTTCATCATCCGTAATATATGCCGGCAAGTTAAAAAAGGACACCTCAAGTCCATCGTTCCCCAGTTCTTTCGCCATGACTTGACCGCTCTTTATTTTTAGCCCGTCTATTTAGTCTTTCTTTTCCCTTCACATGTGACATGGTTATTTCGTACTTATTTCTGTCTTTCGTTCTACATCCCAAAATCGTTCCGCATACTTCTTTCATTCCTCTCAGCAATTCCATCGTTGTTATTTTTTCTTCACCAATAACTTCCACGTTCACCGTCAGTTCTTTCTCATATTTTCTCCTCAACTCTTCATTCGACGCTCTTTTTTTCTCCGTTGTCCATTCTCGTTGTTGTCGTTATTCTTGATGTCGAAGCCATTGAATCCGTCCGGTTATTTTACGTAGAATTCCCTGAACAGCTCGGGGCAAATCAGTCAACTTTGAAGGGGATTTTACAGGGCCCTAATGGACTACAGACATTGACAGTCTCCTAGCCTAAAAACAAATGCTGAATGCACTGCCTCGATTGAGGGAAACGCACTGTCCATTATTTGACTTGATCAGGGCAGGGAAGCACTAACAAACTGCATTTAGTCCAATAAAAAGACAACATTATTAGGGTGATAAATAAAAGGCAGTTGCTCCACGCATGACACAAGAGAACCAGGCGGTCTCCCATCCAAGTACTAACCAGGCCCGACCCTGCTTAGCTTCCGAGATCGGGCACATTTAAAAAATATATTTTTTAATATAAAAAACACAATTTACAACATTCAGACAATAAAAGATTAACAATTCACCCTTTAACAAAATCAGAAAAAGTAAAACAATGAACACAATTATCCACTAATACCAATTAATAATGAATTACAAGTTTTCCATTTGATAGAATTTCAATTAAAGTACTCACCCACACTTTCCTCCACCGTATCTATATATTATTTATCTTTCTCTAAAATACTCCTAAAAAAAACTCCACAATTTCCCCTTCATAATCACCTAAATTCCTTAATTTTATCGCATGACTTAGTACAAAATTCACCAAATTTAACTTTACTTTTCCCATTTAAACCAAAAAGAAACAACCTCCTCCACTCCAGTAAAAATCTCTTCTCCCCAATGTTTTACTTAAGGCCCTTTTAAAAACTCAAATCTTTTAACCTACTACATTCAAAAAAGTGCATAAAATTTTCCGCCCCGTACCACAAATATCACATTCTCTTTTAATATCCCTATAAATTTGACGCAAAACCACATTTGTAAAAATCCTATTATGTTTCAATTTAAAATCATTGTCTTCACATTCTATAGATTTATATTTTACATTCTTCCATATTGATTTCACATGCATGTTTGCAAACACCCTAGACCACACTTTTCCCGACGCAGTGACTATCTCTTTTATAATACATTTTCTATAAACCATTTTAAGTTTTAACCCTGATTAAATCATGTTTCTCCCCATTACTTTCAGAATATAAAACCGGTAAACCCCACGATCTTTTGACCACTTTATTTATTAAAATCACCCACTCCCCAGGAATACATTCTAATATTTTCTTGTACATATTCTCCACAGTAGTTTTACTTATCTCTTCATCTACTTCAACCACATTATCATATATTGCCTGAAATGGAAGGAACCCAGGAATTACCTCAGGTGACATAACATATCTGCCTCATCCCAGCCCTCCATAAAATATTTACAAAACATGTTATTACACTCTTTGGATTTAAAAATATCGGCTGATTTTAAAATATTTTCTAAAATGGTACATTCATAATAAATATTTGGTAAAAACTGTCCAAGCCACAAACACTTCTCTATAAAACAAAGGTATATTACGTAACATTTCCTTCTTCATACTCCTCAATAAACCATTGTCCCCAATCCTCCCAACCTCCTGCAAATACTCTTAAATAAAAAATTTCCACCCATAATCCAATTCACCAAATAAATGTTTCTGTACCATTTTTACTCTAATTGCTGTTTTCCTTACACTTAAATCTACCAACTTCAAACCCCCCCTCCTCATAACCTGCAATCAAAGTTTTAAAGCTATTTTCACCCCCTTCCCATCCCATAAAAAAATCTACTAAAATCTTATTCATTTCAGATAATACCCATTCTGGTATATCCAAAACGTTCATTACATAAATTAACACATTTATTACAATTACTTTCCCTTTTAATTTCAAAGACATCCACATTTACCACCTTCCTAACTTTATTACACCACTCCATGTCAAATCCCTAGCTTCCATTTCATTCACCCCTAAAAACACTCCTAACACATTAAAATATTTTACCACCTTTAAAAGAAATTCTCCACATTAATCTTTCTTATTACTACTGACTTCTCCATGTTAACCTTTGCACCCGATGCCTGTCCATCACTCTTTTTACACTTCCCTCATCTCTAACTGTTATAGTGGTATCATCTGCATATTGATGAATCAAACTAAAACATCCTTGTGGAGTCTGTACACAATTTATAAGATTATATTTAAGAAATGCTGCTAAAGGTTCTACCAATAAAACAAATAAAGCTGATAAAGGGCACCCCTGTCTCACAGATCTCTCAAGAATAAAATAATCAGTTAAAACCCCATTACACTTCACCCTACTTTTTACCTTTACCTTACCTTAATACCTTATCTGAATTTAATAAACTAATTGGCCTATAATTCTCCAGTTTCAATTTGCTCCCCTTATTTTTATATAAAATCAGCCCTGTCACCATAGATTCTGAAACACTTATCCTCCATATATTGATATACTTCCAATAAAACAGGTGCTAAAAAACATTCATTTTATAAAACTCTGCAATTATCCCATCTACTCCAGGACTCTTACTTGTAAACCCTTAATCGTAACTTTAACTTCATTCACTGTTATCTTCCATCACACATTTGTTTATCCTCTACATCAATTTGCACATCCACACTATCCAATATCTCCTTTACACACCCCTCATCCACCTCCCCTTTCTTAAATAAATCCTTATAAAAATTCTGCACTGTTTCTAAAATATCTACATAAACATTGACAACTTCACCCTTTGAAAATGTAATCTTTCTACTATACACTGCTCAAAAAAACACATCCTAGATCTGAATGAAATATTCTTATTAAATACTTTTTCTTCACACAGTTGAATGTGCTGACAACAAAATCACACACAAATTATCAATGGAATGGATGGCGGATGGTCTCCTGAGGGATCTCCTCAGGAGCGAGACATGATGTGCTCAATTAGATTCAGGTCTGGGGAACGGGCGGGCCAGTCCATAGCATTAATGCCTTCCTCTTGCAGGAAGTGCTGACACACTCCAGCTACATGAGGTCTAGCATTAGGGGAACCCAGGGCCAACCGCACCAGCATATGGTCTCACAAGGGGTCTGAGGATCTCATCTCGGTACCTAATGGCAGTCAGGCTACCTCTGGCGAGCACGTGGAGGGCTGTGCGGCCCCCCAAAGAAGTGCCGCCCCACACCATGTCTGACCCACTGCCAAACCGGTCATGCTGGAGGATGTTGCAGGCAGCAGAACGTTCTCCACGGCGTCTCCAGACTCTGCCACGTCTGTCACGTGCTCAGTGTGAACCTGCTTTCATCTGTGTAGAGCACAGTGCGCCAGTGGCGAATTTGCCAATCTTGGTGTTCTCTGGCAAATGCCAAATGTCCTGCACGGTGTTGGGCTGTAAGCACAACCCCACCTGTGGACGTCGGGCCCTCATACCACCCTCATGGAGTCTGTTTCTGACCGTTTGAGCAGACACATGCACATTTGTTGCCTGCTGGAGGTAATTTTGCAGGGCTCTGGCAGTGCTCCTCCTGCTCCTCCTTGCACAAAGGTGGAGGTAGCGGTCTTGCTGCTGGGTTGTTGCCCTCCTACGGCCTCCTCCATGTCTCCTGATGTACTGGCCTGTCTCCTGGTAGCGTCTCCATGCTATGGACACTACGCTGACAGACAGCAAACCTTCTTGCCGCATCTCGCATTGTGCCATCCTGGATGAGCTGCACTACCTGAGCCACTTGGGTGGGTTGTAGTCTCCGTCTCATGCTACCACTAGAGTGAAAGCACCGCCAGCATTCAAAAGTGACCAAAACATCAGCCAGGAAGCATAGGAACTGAGAAGTGGTCTGTGGTCACCACCTGCAGAACCACTCCTTTATTGGGCGTGTCTTGCTAATTGCCTATTTCCACCTGTTGCCTATTCCATTTGCACAACAGCATGTGACATTTATTGTCAATCAGAGTTGCTTCCTAATTTTGATTGACTTGGAGTTACATTGTGTTTAAGTGTTCCCTTTATTTTTTTGAGCAGTGTATGTTCTCTGTTTATTCTTCTCTAATCCAAGAAAAAGTGAATTTCTCCCCCTCAAAAATACTTTGCTTTGCTTCTTATAATAGCCCCCTTACACTTATCTATTTCATATTTACTCAATTTTTCTTTCAACTCTAAAAACGTTTCTATATTATAATTAGGTTCACTGTCACACTTCCCCATTTCTTCTTCCAATTTAGCTCTCAACTCATTTTTCTTTTCATCCTACCCCTCTTTTTCCTTGCATATCTTAAACTAAACTTTTATTTTTTCCTTAACCTTGTCCCACCATAAACACATCATTCTCTTTCTGCTTGTCCTCCATTTCACATGCTATCAAAGATTTAAGTTGTTTAAGTTGTCCCATATTCTTCATCTTCTAAATACCCGGCATTCATACACCATACTCCACCCCCTGCTCTTTCCTTATCTAAGACCCACTGAAAATGTTAAACCTGCATGATCACTAAAAGTTGCAAAAACATACATAATATTCTTCATAAAATTCCTTCAACCTTTCACTAAAACCAGATCTATCCCTGTTTCAAATCCCCTAAAACCACCTGCCTTCTAGAAAATTCTCTGTCTGGATTTTCCTCTCCACATATCAATCATTCCCTTTTCTAACATCTTCTTTAAAACCCCCAGATTCATCACTTCTGAAAAAAAAAAATTGCTCCTCTTGTCATATCCAGTCTATCCATTTTAACATTAAAATCCCCAACTACAATAGTTTCCCTCACACCATTTTTCTAATTCTAAAAATATCTTTGCGCTCTATTTCAGTATTAGGCGCGTAAATATTTATAATTCTAAAAACCATATTCATATATTCAAAATCTAAAATTCTCCCATTATTATCATTGTAGATCTTTCACATTCTCTACCACATCCTCAATAAAATAGCATCACCATTTGAATTCCCCCTGCCTGTCACGACTTCTGCCGAAGTCGTTGCCTCCTTGTTCGGGCGGTGTTCGGCGTCACCGGTCTTCTAGCCATCATTGATCCTTTTTTCATTTTTCCATTGGTTTTGTCTAGTCTTCCCACACACCTGTTTTCAATCCCATTCAATACCTGTTGTGTATTTAACCCCTTTTTCCCCTCATGTGTTTGTCAGAGATTGTTGCATTGTCAGTGTAGTGTGATTGTTGTATAGGTGCGCGTCGGGTCCTCGTACCCATGTTTGGTTTGTTTGTTTATGTACATTTAGTGTTATGGAGCATACTCCGTGGACTTTATTAAAAGACTCCATTTTACACTCCATTTGACTCTCCTGCGCCTGACTTCCCTGCCACCTATTACACCTATGCATGACAGAATCTCTGACCAATATATGAAGTCAGCAGGAGAGGACACTATGCCCATGGAGCTGGAGGAACGCGTTCAGGAACAAGCGAGGGAGCTTGACGTTATCAGCTCCGTCATGGATCACATTGTCCAGAAAATAATCGCTGGGAGAGACGGAGTTTCTCCAGCGCCACCACCACCACAACCGGAATCTCCCGTGAACGTTTTTTCCTCTCCGGAATCGAAGATCCTTTTATCCCTACCTACGGGATACAATGGAGATACTGCTGGCTGCCAGGGTTTCCTCCTTAAACTGAACTTGTATCTCTCTAGCCACGGCCTCCCCAGTACCATCTGACCGTGAGAAGAGTTATGCCCTCGTCTCATGCCTCACCGGGAAAGCCCTGGAATGGGCCAGCACTGTGTGTAGTAGGAAGGATGCGGCGTTGGACCATTTTGAGGAGTTCACCCGCCAATTCCGGATAGTATTCGATCACCCACCTGAAGGCAAAGCAGCGGGTGAGCTTCTCTATCATCTGAGGCAGGAGACGAGGAGTGCACAGGATTTTGCTTTGGAGTTTAAGACCTTGGCTGCCGGCGCTGGATGGAGCGACAGGGCCCTGATCGACCATTACCGTTGTAGTCTACGCGAGGACGTCCGTCGGGAGCTGGCCTGTAGAGACACCACCCTCACCTTCAACCAGCTGGTGGACATGTCCATCAAGTTGGACAACATGCTGGCTACTCGTGGACGTCTAGATCGGGTCTGGTTGTTCCATCCTCCCGAACCCTCTCTCCCGAACCTATGGAATTGGGAGGGATGGTGCGCAGGGAGACCGGAGGGGGGTTCCCGCTCGAGCACCATTCATGGTATCAGAGGGCACACTGCTGGTCGGTGCCGGGTTGGTTCCTCTGGGAATAGAGAGGGCAGGCAGGGCATTCTGGCGTCACCCCAGGTGAGTAGGCACCATTCTCATCCAGAGCCCTCTGCTGCACTAATGTTTGTCTGTCTCTTTTCCTGATTTTTTTTTGATTTTTTTTTATTTTTTTTTCCACTGCATTCCCAGTATAAGGCGCTAGTAGATTCAGGTGCGGCTGGGAATTTCATTAATAAAAGTCTAGCTCATAGTTTAGGGATCCCTATTGTTCCTGTGGATATGCCTTTCCCTATTCATGCCTTAGTCGACCATTAGGGTCAGGGTTTATCAGGGAGGTAACCGCACCTTTGTGTATGATAATGCAGGAGGGTCCTTATTGATTCTCCTGCATATTCTGTGGTGTTCGGCCTACCCTGGTTAGTTTGTCAACCCCACTGTTTCTTGGCCACAGAGGGCTCTCATGGGGTGGTCGCGAGAATGCTCAGGTAGGTGTTTAGGGGTTTCCGTTGGTGCTACTACGGTGGAAAGTCCAGACCAGGTCTCCACCGTGCGCATTCCCCTCGACTATGTCGATTTGGCTCTCGCCTTCTGTAAAAAGAAGGCGACTCAATTACCACCCCATCGACGGGGGGATTGTGCGATAGATCTCTTGGTAGACGCTGCATATCCCAAGTCGCAAGCAGAGACGGAGGCTATGGAGACATGTCTCTGAATCCCTGCATCAGGGGTTCATTCAGCCATCCATTTCACCCGTCTCTTCGAGTTTCTTTTTTGTGAAAAAAAAAACTGATGGCGGTTTACGCCCGTGCGTTGATTATCGTGGTCTTAATAAAATCAGTGAAATATAGTTACCCGCTACCTCTGATCAATACGATTATTGAGTTAATGCACGGGGCACGTTTTTTCACAAAATTGGATCTCAGGAGTGCGTACAATCTGGTGCGTATTAAGGGTGATGAGTGGAAGACGGCATTTAGCACCACCTCAGGTCATTATGAGTACCTTGTCATGCCATATGGGTTGATGAATGCTCCATCAGTTTTCCAATCATTTGTAGATGAGATCTTCAGGGACCTGCACGTGCAGGGTGTAGTGGTGTATATCGATGATATTCTGATATACTCTGCTACACGCGCCGAGCATGTGTCCCTGGTGCGCAGGGTGCTTGGTCGCCTGTTGGAGCATGATCTATATGTCAAGGCTGAGAAATGCTTGCTTTTCTAACAATCCATCTCCTTCCTAGGGCATCGGATTTCCACTTCAGGAGTGGAGATGGAGAGCGACCGCATTACAGCCGTGCGTAATTGGCCGACTCCAACCACGGTAAAGGAGTTGCAGCGTTTTTTGGGGGGTTTTCCAATTACTACCGGAGGTTTATCCGGGGTTTTTTTTGGTCAGGTGGCAGCTCCCATTACCGGGGGACCGGTGCGCTTGCAGTGGTCGGCTGAGGCGAACAGGGCTTTTGAGCACCTGAAGACTCTGTTTACTTCGGTGCCTGTGCTGGCTCATCTGGATCCCTCTTTGCCATTCATAGTGGAGGTGGACGCATCCGAAGCTGGGATAGGAGCAGTGCTCTCTCAGCGTTCGGGTACGCCACTGAAGCTTCGCCCCTGTGCTTTCTTTTCGAAGAAGCTCAGCACGGCGGAGCGAAACTATGATGTGGGGAACCGAGAGCTGTTAGCTGTCGTAGAAGCTTTGAAAGGTGTGGAGGCATTGGCTTGAGGGGGCTAAACACCCTTTTCTCATCTGAACTGACCACCGCAATCTGGAGTATATCCGGCAGGCGAAGAGATTGAATCCTCGCCAGGCAAGGTGGGGCCATGTTTTTCACTCGTTTTGGGTTTACTCTTTCTTACAGACCAGGCTCCCAGAACGTTAAGGCAGACGCATTGTCTCGGCTGTATGACACAGAGGAGCGGTCCATGGATCCCACTCCCAGCTTCGTGTCTGGTGGCGCCTGTAGTGTGGGAGCTGGACGCGGGCGTCACGTGCAGAGCCTTCTCCCCCTGAGTGTCCAGCTGGTCGTCTGTACGTTCCGTCTGCTGTCCGCGACCGATTGATATATTGGGCTCACACGTCACCCTCCTCTGGTCATCCTGGGGTAGGTCGGACGATGCTCTGTCTTGAAAGGAGATACTGGTGGCCCACTTTAGCTAAGGACGTGAGGATTTATGTTTCTTCCTGCTCGGTGTGCGCCCAGTGCAAGGCTCCTAGACACCTGCCCAGAGGTAAGCTACAACCTCTACCCGTTCCTCAACGGCCATGGTCGCACCTGTCGGTGGATTTTTTTTTTTTTGGACTGATCTTCCACCTTCACAGGGTTACACCACGATCCTGGTCGTTGTGGATCGGTTTTCAAAGTCCTGTCGTCTCCTCCCTTTGCCCGGTCTCCCTACAGCCTTACAAACTGCAGAGGCCCTGTTTACACACGTTTTCCGGCACTATGGGGTGCCTGAGGATATAGTGTCTGATCGGGGTCCCCAGTTCACATCAAGGGTCTGTAAGGCGTTCATGGAGCGTCTGGGGATCTCGGTTAGTCTTACCTCAGGTTTTCACCCCGAGAGTAATGGGCAGGTGGAGAGGGTTAACCAGGATGTGGGTAGGTTTCTGCGGTCTTATTGCCAGGATCGGCCGGGGAGTGGGCGAAGTTCGTGCCCTGGGCAGAGATGGCTCAGAACTCACTACATCTCTCCTCCACTAACCTTACCCTTTAATGTGTATTAGGGTATCAGCCGGTTCTGGCTCCTTGGCATCAGAGCCAGTCTGAGGCCCCCTGCGGTGGACAATTGGTTTCGGCACGCTGAGGAGACCTGGGAGGCAGCCCACATCCACCTTCAGCGTGCCATAAGGCGCCAGAAAATTGGCGCAGACCGTCGCCGCAGTGAGGCCCCAGTGTTCGCACCAGGGGACAGGGTCTGGCTCTCGACCCGAAACCTTCGCCTGCTCTGCCGGAAGCTGGGTCCACGGTTTGTGGGGCCGTTTAAAGTCCTGAGGAGAGTGAACGAGGTATGTTATAGGTTACAACTACCCACTCATTACCGTATTAACCCCTCGTTCCATGTGTCTCTCCTCAGGCCGATGGTGGCTGGCCCGCTCCAGGAGACTGAAGTGCGTAATGTTCCCCCGCCTCCTCTAGACATCGAGGGGGTTCCGGCGTACTCTGTTCGATCAATTTTGGATTCGAGACGTCGGGCGAGGGGCCTTCAGTACCTCGTGGACTGGGAGGGGTACGGGCCGGAGGAGAGATGCTGGGTTCCGGTGGAGGACGTGTTAGATCCTTCCATGTTATCAGAATTTCACCGTCTCCATCCAGATCGCCCTGCACCTCGCCCCTCCGGGTCGTCCCCGAGGCCGGTGTCGATGCGCAGCTGGAGCCGCGCGTCGTGGGGGGGGGTTCTGTCACGACTTCTGCCGAAGTCGTTGCCTCCTTGTTCGGGCGGTGTTCGGCGTCACCGGTCTTCTAGCCATCATTGATCCTTTTTCATTTTTCCATTGGTTTTGTCTAGTCTTCCCACACACCTGTTCAATCCCATTCAATACCTGTTGTGTATTTAACCCTCTGTTTCCCCTCATGTCTTTGTCAGAGATTGTTGTATAGGTGCGCGTCGGGTCCTCGTACACGTTTGTTTGTTTATGTACATTTAGTGTTATGGAGCATACTCCGTGGACTTTATTAAAAGACTCCATTTTACACTCCATTTGACTTTCCTGCGCCTGACTTCCCTGCCACCTATTACACCTATGCATGACACTGCCATTGTTAACGAAATTAAAATCTCTCCATATTTTTTTAACTTCTAAAATACATACATTGTCCCAATGTGTTTCTTGAAGGCATAAAATATCAGAATTCTTCATTTTTACTATTCTTTGGAATTTTTCAATTTTTCTTAAACCATTTGCATTGATTGACATAAAATTAACCATTCCAATAAATTAAAATCTATTTTCTCGTTATCCTCTACCTGTTATGTTTTCATCCTTTTCTGTCCTTTTTCACCTCCGCCGCTTTCCTCTTCCTGTCGCCTCCCCTTGTTCTATCAATATTTTCCATGTCATCTGAATCTGAAATTGACTCTAAATCCATCTCATCCAACCAACTCAATCTTCTTTCCTGTGCCCATTTGTGTCTCATGTATCGTTGCCAGCATCCCACTCCCCTCCACTTCAACTCCTTCCGAGGCACCCACATCGCTCGAGGTCCCCCCCAAAATCTGTGAGTCCCCAGTTCCTCCACCCAGCCCACCCCCCCTCCTGAAAACTCCCTCTTCTTATTTCTGAATCCATACCGCTCCCTATTTATTCGTCTTCTGTTCCATCTTCTCCCTTCTTGCTTTCTCAGTCTCTCCACCCTCCACCACGTCCTCTCCTCCATCTTCTCCTTCTTGTGGTGATACAATTGCTTCCTCAAAGGTTCCCGACTCCCGGGCCTCCCGGGTGGCGCAGTGGTTCAATGACGAGCAACTTTCATGTAACACTGATACAATATCAGATGAAAAAGAAGACACAACTTACTTTCAGAGGAGCAACGAAGCACAGACGATTGAGGCCCTCAAAAAAGATGTGGGCAGTTTCCTTGAAGCCAAAGCAAAACATGAAGTAAGAACAACAACTAATGCCGAAACCCAGGATCGAAACACGGACCTTTAGATCTTCAGTCTAATGCTCCACCAACTTAATTGTTTCGGGAAGCCACGAAAATATACTCTGTGGTAACCTTGACAATGCACACGCATGTGACTCATAATTTTGACACTCAAATTGTACCTCACTACCAGTACGGGGATCAAACCCACACCATTGGCTTTATTGGCAACACTCTCTAACCAACTGAGCTAACCGTCCACTGGCTATGGAGCACTATTGTTGAGATGCACCGAGCCTCTGCAAGTGCTGGCTCGTAAACGAACAAGTCCACCAACAGCATAGCCTGACAAGACTGAACACTCTTGGTTGCTCCTTGTGGCAAGTTCTACCGGCTGGGGAATTGGCTAAAATGGCAGTGCTTGCTTAGCATGCGAGAGGTAGTGGGATCGATTCCCGCATTCTCCAAAAACACTTTGTTCTTGTGGATCCAAGAGCGCTCCAGTTCACACTTCATGCAGCCTTGTTTTACGACAACCTACTGTCATGTAACAATGACGAGCAACTTTCATGTAACACTGTCACAATATCAGATGAAAAAGAAACACAACTTACTTTCAGATGAGCAACGAAGCACACGATTGAGGCCCACAAACAAAGCTGTTGGCAGTTTCCTTGAATGCCCGCTAGACCGTAGCTTGCTCAGTCTGAGCTCAGCGTGAAAAAAGTATGCCCATAATGAAGCCTGCCCCTAAATTGCAGGTGCTGTTGGGTGACAATGGGAGAACAGTTAGGGTTCAAAGCACAATTCGACCTCAGGAATATTTCTGAGGTCCTCCCGATCTGTGCAAGCCTAACCGTGACGAATTGTCAGGAGGGGGTTTCAAACCATGCCTATAGGGGAATCTGCGACCTGAATGACTTAATTGATATTTTCAATGCAATCGTGTTTTTCTTTTTCTTTTAGGGTTTAACAAGGTTTCTCAACTTACCTGTGGCTTCTCACCTATTACCTGTGGCTTGACATTAGATGCGGCGACTTCGATTACCCTGCAGACAATATTTTTGTTCTTCCCGCCAATACAATCCACTGACAACAACCGACGAGTTGTGTGTTCCGAGATGCTTTTTGTTATTTGCCTGTTTGTGGCCCGCCTGTGAAATTGCGCGAATCTTGCAATTCTCTTTCAGCCTCTCATCAACTAGCTGTTTTTGCAGAATATTAAAAATACGATAGTTATTCACTACTCATATTAACTAGGTGTCATTTACATTACCTTAAGTCATTTTCCAAAGGTGCATGACATGCAGGTGCTAAAAAGTTGTCAGGAGTGGGTTTCAAACTATGCCTATAGGGGAGTCTGCGACCTGAATGTCTTAATGGTTATTTTCAATGCAATCGTGTTTTTCTTTTCCTTTTAGGGTTTAACAAGGTTTCTCACCTATGACCTGTGGCTTGACTTTAGATGTGGCCAGTTCAATTACCCTGCAGACTTTAAGAGTGTCTTCAGAATATGGCCATTTTGACATGAATTTAAAAATGCCTCAGGACCAAAAAGTGTCTGGAGCTATCTGTCAGGGTAAGAGTGACAACAGGTTTCCACATGTCAACATGGGGGAAATCTTAGCAAATGGATTAATGGTTATTCATGAGAATCGTGTTGTTGTATTGTTGAGTGTATCATGGGATCTCACCTGAAATCTGTGGCTTGACACAAACCTCTAACCTATGCTACTGTGGCCTATAGAGCTAGAAGGCTGGATAACCAGGTGTGTAAAGGTGTGAGGTGGGATAGATGGCCTGCAGTCCTATCCCAAATGGGCAACTAATCCCTATGTACTTGTGGAGATCTGAGAGGATGTGACTGTTAAAAGAAACACGACTAAACTTCTACCTCCGTAGGGGTCAAAAATATTCATTTTCGTTGTCAGCAGGATTCAACCCTGCGCAGAAAGATCCTAATGGATTTCTAGTCCATCGCCTTAACCACTCGGCCACTACAACTTTGACAAAAGTAAACAGGCTTGTTAGGAGTGATTGGGCCAACAGGCATAGCCTACAGAAAGTGATAATTTAACAGCTGAAAGATAATGCCATAACATGAAATGTTCCCCTCATTGTTGGATCCTGTGTTTTACATTATAGCCATTACCATATATATGATTGAATATTATCTGCTGTTGGCTTGTGTGGATGTATGTATGTGTTATGCAACATAGCTGACTTGAAACATTGTTAAAAGTTTCAGGGCCATGGGCCTTTCTCATGATGGAAAAATACAGAAGACAGTGACTGTGCAATGAGTTGGGAGGGCACATTCAGAGCGTGGGGTTGCAGAACAAGCAGTCTTTTGTTAGATAACAAGATCCAGGTGCGAGATAACGGTATCGAGCATGAGCACATGGATGTTCTTCACAGCAACAGTTAAATCTATCAACAGAAGCGCCAAGAGGCGGGGACCCGCCTGAGCGCCTGCAATAGGCTGAGCAAGTTTAAACCACGCCCAGCCTCTACTGTGCTAGGCCAACAGACGGGTTGGAACTGTCTATCAAAGTATAAAGAATACTGTTTACATACATCTTGTCAGTTCTCTGTTCTGCCCTGCGTGGTATTACAGTGAGCCCGTATATACGAAAGTTGCATTTACCATTTATTACTTAGCTAATAAAAAAACATGGTATAAAATCGGTGACTAATTGTTATATTTATCCTGATACCAGATTTGAATTTACGCAACTCTAACGTCATTTGTTATTAAGTACAGCTGTTGTCTTATTTTCCTTGATCTTTGCTCAGCTCCAGAAGGTTTGCATTTGAGTGTATATTATACATTTTTATTTCACTGTGTGAAGTTATTTCATCATCTTTATTACTGCTAAGCAGCATGACTCCTGAGAGGCACTAAATGACTGTCAGAAGTGGGATTTGAACCCACGCCTCCATGGGAGACAGCGACCTGAACGCAGCACCTTAGACCGCTCAGCCATCCTGACTAGAACACAGTACCTGGGTATCGGGTTAAAGAGTATGGGGTAAAAGTAGAAATAGGCATTGCCTACTATAATCACCACATACTACATGTATGATTCATTCTAGCTGATTATAAAAGTGTGACTGGATAGTCTGGGACTACATGTATGAGTGGTGGGTAACGAGTGACCACCAAAGTGCGATTGGAAAGCGATATGATGTACTAGGCAGGGCCAAGTGTGAATGATAATTGATAATTAAATTGATTACTTGGACTTGAGACCAATTTAGCCTTAAGGAGAGGGTCTCTCTAAGGTCCTAACAAAGCATAGCTGTGTGTGAAGTACATCGGGTAGTAAAGTCGGCGCACTGACTACCAAGTTTGAATGAGACATTAACTTGTTCTAGAAACGTGATCCGGTCGACACGTTAGTCATATGTAGTGATTGTATTTTTTATTTTGTACATTTGGTATTGAAGTAAAGGTGATAATCCGGGGGACACTAGACTACTTAATACCCTAGGGGACCCACAGTGCATAATTGAGTTCTTACTTTAGACCTAATTGGGGGCCGATTTAGCCATAAGGAAAAGGGTACCACTTGGGTTTGAGTAAAGGCATAGGTTGTTGACAGTATTGTAGTGTACATAAAATGTCGTTGGAAATAAAGGTGTTGAAAACGCTGAAGTCCACTCTGGAAGTGAATGAAGGCAGAGAGGATAAGGAGTGGAAGAGACGGGGGGGAGAAGCTGTACAGAGAATGGATAGGAGGCGGGGCCATTGCGTCTCCTACTGGTCTGCTTACTGCGGTGAATGAAGATTTGAGTGTGTATGGTTTAAGTTGAAGCTTACTGGCGTGAACGATAATTTGTGAGACTCAAATTGTGTGCATGAAATACGCTTGATATTCAGTCAGGGACTAATATCAGTATGAATGAGGTCGGGGACCTTCAGATGAGATGTCTGAGTTGTGTTAATTTGAGCCTGCCAAGCTGAGTGTGGTACATTAGGTAATTCAGTTGGAGCTGGTACCGGTGAGAATGTTTAAAAAGTCGCTGGCTTGCTGATGAGATGTTTGCACAGAGTTATATCATAGAATATGTAGGGGGTGTGCATCACTGTTGGAAAAAGTGTTAAACTCTTAACGTGTTCACGCTACAGGTTCCCCAAGGGGAACCACACCCCCCCGCTCAACTCAAACCGTGGCGCAAAGAATGCAAAAATATTCTTAGAAATATTTAACCTCCAGACATTAGCAAGTCCAATTGCTCAAATGAAAGAAACACCTTGTTCATCTACCCAGCGAGTCAGATTTCTAAAATGTTTTACATCTTCCCATCAATTTTATGGCAAACATAGCACATACAGTGCCTTGCGAAAGTATTCGGCCCCCTTGAACTTTGCGACCTTTTTGCCACACATCTTCCCATCAATTTTAACCATCTTCCCTGTCCCTGCTGAAGAAAAGCAGGCCCAAACCATGATGCTGCCACCACCATGTTTGACAGTGGGGATGGTGTGTTCAGGGTTATGGGCTGTGTTGCTTTTACGCCAAACATAACGTTTGCATTGTTGCCAAAAAGTTCAATTTTGGTTTCATCTGACCAGAGCACCTTCTTCCACATGTTTGGTGTGTCTCCCAGGTGGCTTGTGGCAACCATAGAAATTGACTTTAAACGACACTTTATGGATATATTTAAGAAATGGCTTTCTTCTTGCCACTTCCATAAAGGCCAGATTTGTGCAATAAACGACTGATTGTTGTCCTATGGACATGAGTCTCCCTCTCTCTGTGCCCCACCTCAGCTGTAGATCTCTGCAGTTCATCCAGAGTGATCATGGGCCTCTTGGCTGCATCTCTGATCAGTCTTCTCCTTGTATGAGCTGAAAGTTTAGAGGGACGGCCAGGTCTTGGTAGATTTGCAGTGGTCTGATACTCCTTCCATTTCAATATTATCGCTTGCACAGTGCTCCTTGGGATGTTTAAAGCTTGGGAAATCTTTTGTATCCAAATCCGGCTTTAAACGTCTTCACAACAGTATCTCGGACCTGCCTGGTGTGTTCCTTGTTATTCATGATGCTCTCTGCGCTTTTAACGGACCTCTGAGACTATCACAGTGCCTGTGCATTTATACGGAGACTTGATTACACACAGGTGGATTGTATTTCTCATCATTAGTCATTTAGGTCAACATTGGATCATTCAGAGATCCTCACTGAACTTCTGGAGAGAGTTTGCTGCACTGAAAGTAAAGGGGCTGAATAATTTTGCACGCCCAATTTTTCAGTTTTTGATTTGTTAAAAAAGTTTAAAATATCAATAAATGTCGTTCCACTTCATGATTGTGTCCCACTTGTTGTTGATTCTTCACACAAAAACACAGTTTTATATCTTTATGTTTGAAGCCTGAAATGTGGCAAAAGGTCGCAAAGTTCAAGGGGCCGAATACTTTCGCAAGGCACTGTATGTATATCAAACCACCATAAAGACAGACGATATGTAGCCATTTTGTCAAACAAAAGATGCAATCACAAACGAAGTATTAAAAGAAAAAATAATTCACTAATCTTTTGAAAATCTTCATCAGATGACAGCAATAGGACATGTTACACAGTACATTTATGTTTTTTTTCAATAATATGCAATTTATATCCATAAATCTCCGTTTACATTGACGCCATGATCAAAAAATGCTGCAAAATGTCTGGAGAAATTATAGAGAACTCCGCAGATAACAGCAATACACATCATAAACTTTGACTAAATATACATGTTCTACATATAGTTAGAAAGATACACTGCTTCTTAATGCAATCGCTTTGTCACATTTCTTTTTCACGTTACAGAAATCGCTCACTATTCAATAATCTGAGACGGCGCTCAGACGTAAGCAATATTTCTCCGCTATGTTGGAGTCAACTGAAACACAAAATTACAACATAAATATTCCCTTTCCTTTGATGGTCTTCGATCAGAATGTAGTGGAAGGAGTCATACTTACCAAAAACAGCGTTTGGTTTCAAGTCGTGTGTCTTTCTGTTAGCAAACGCGTCAAATTCCAGATGAAACGCATCCAAAATTACTTCTGGTCTCGAGGGTTACGCATCAAAACTTCAAAATTACATATTATATGTCGACTAAACTGGTCAAACTAAGTGCAGAATCAAGCTTTAGGATGTTATTAACATACAAAACAATTCTCAAATCGAACAGACAAACTGACTTCTTCTCGTGCTCCATGGAACAAAGGGCGCTCTGAGCGCAACGCGCGCCTGAAAGTGCATGTATTTTCTCACGACACTCAGTATTTAGCCTGCCAAAGGGTCAAAGCTCGCGGGATTTGCACAATGAAAAGCTCTATTGGTAGAAGACATCTCGCGGAAGACATAGAAACTGATCCCAGATCCATAGTTGGTTGGGATGTGTGGGGGCGATGACGTCAAATTTGGCCCAACTTTCCTGATGAGAAAAATAGTTTGGGAGATAAGCTGCCCTGTGAGTTCTGCTATACATACAGACATAATTCAAATGGTTTTAGAAGCTTTAGAATGTTTTCTATTCAATAATTATTATTATATGCATATATTAGCAATTTTGGACAGATTTTTTTCAGTTTACTATGGGCACGCAATTCATCCAAAGGGGCAGTATTGTCCCGAGCCTTAACAGGTACAATTCTGTGTGTAGATTTATATTATGAGGTTTGAACTATACTAATATTGTAGGATTACATAATCAACATCTGAACATACTTACGTTAAACATTAATTGAGCCACTGAGTAATAGATAAGATATACACTAGGTACGGGGCGACGGGTGTGGTCGATGTAAGATGGGAGGGGTGTTCTAACCAAGTGCTGAGAAATAAGGTAAATTTATTTTGTTCTTTTAATTAATTTACACAAGTACTTCCCGGTTATTGATTTTGGTTTGATTGTTCAGATAACACCATTGAAATTAAACAGGAGGTTAAGGTATACTAACATTAGAATATGTTTTCATTATGGGGAACAATGAAAGGCCCGCAGAGTGGATTGCAGGCTGATTTTATTTTATGTTAAAGGGACAGTGTACGTTTATCACAGTTGTGTGTGTGTGTGTCTAACAGCTGGGTATTTAAGTATTTGGGGGAGACAATTTGGAGAAACACGAATGTAAGACATGAAACATCGAGACGAATTATTTGAGTTTGAGGGAATTATCGTAATTATTAGGTTTGTTTTTGTAGTAAACGTTTGGGTTAAGGGGATTTCCCTGTTCCCAGAGACAAGATATCTTAAAGGGGTACACTCACATATGGAATATTAGGAGTTTTATTTTCTGAGTTTTAATTACACAAGTGAATTTTAAAAGATAAAGGGTTCTTTTATATGTCTAATATGGTATGGAACACGAATGTGAGGGAATGGTGTAACCTTTGACCTGCTTTCATGGCTCTCCCGGGTGATCTGATCAGCCACAGGGGGGTGCCATTTGAATAATGAATTTGTGGTCATGGGTAATACTGTTTTTTTTGTTGTTTTTAGGTCGGGCCTGGTTAGTACATGGATGGGAGACCGACTGGGAATACCAGGTGCTGAAAGCTTTTTGTCACTGGCTTGTGGAATTTCAACTCTTTGTCTGTTTTTTCCCACAAGGCTGAAATATGTACCCTCGCTTCGAAATAAGTAAGCAAGGTTAGTTTGTATTTCATCCAACGATCTGTGCTACAAATTATGGCTACAGTATATGCAATTTCTTCCACTTTTTGAGTGACACAAAGATGCTTATCTAAATGGTGAAAATGCAACAGCTGTTAATCAGACTCACTTTGACTTTATATAGTGCACCAAGAGACAGTTTCTCGCTTATGGCCATACCAGCCT